>NC_142933.1:84602053-84607053 GCF_046866305.1 Octopus bimaculoides
GGTTTAGTGACTAGCGATCTATCATGGCGAATGATATACATACATACATATATATATATATATATATATATATATATATATATATATATATATATATATATATATATATATATTCTTATATTCTTTTACTTGTTTCAGTCATTTCACTGCAGCCATACTGGAACACCGCTTTTGGTCGAACAAGTCGAGCCCAGGACTTATTCTTTGTAAGCCTAGTACCTATTCTACCGGTCTCTTTGCCGAACCGCTAGTACGCAACTGGTGCTTATTTATCAACCCCGAAAGGATGAAAGGCAAAGTCGAATTCGGCGGAATTTGAACTCAGAACGTAGTGGCAGATGAAATACCGCTAAGTATTTCGCCCGGCGTGCTAACGTTTCTGCCAGCTCGCCGCCTTAACCATAGCAAAATAATATTGTAGATCGTTGTCTCAAGTTGTCTAAGTTTCCACGCATCATTGTTTCTAATCAGCTTATATATATATGTTCTTAGCATGAGATTCGTAAAACTAACTTACCTATTGTTTTTCATGCCGATTGCCTTTCTACAAATATCATCAACTTTATATACGGACGAGGTTACTTGAGGTGACAAATTGGCAGATTCGTGAGAAAATCGGACAGAAAACCTTGCAGCATTCCTCTTAGCGGTATTTCGACTGCCTCTACGTTCTGAGTTCAAATTCCGCCGGGGTCGACTTTGCCTTTCATCTTTTCGGGGTCGATTAAATAAGTACCAGTTACGCACTGGGATCGATGTAATCGACTTAACCCCTTCTCCCAGATTTGAGGCTTTCTGCTTCCACTAGAAAGGATTATTATTATTATTATTATTATTATTATCATTATTATTATTATTATTATCATTATTATTATTATTATTATTATTATTATTATTATTATTATTATTATTATTATTAAGGCGGCGAACTGGCAGAATTGTTAGCATGCCGGGCATAACGCTAAGAAGCATTTCAACCATCTTTACGTTCTGAGTTCAAATTCCCCCGAGGTTAACTTAGCGATTCGTTCTTTCGGGTGTGTCAATTACATAAGTACCAGGTGAGCACTGGGGTCGACGTAATCGACTTAATTCAACACCCCCAAATTGTGCCTATACTAGAAAGGACTACTACTACTACTACAGCTACTGCTGCTACTGCTACTGTTGCTGCTGCTACTACTACTAGCCAACAACAGAAGGAAGTGGTTTGTTTAATATTAATTGATGATGGAATCTAAAACATTTTTACCGACTTTTTGCCGTATTTATCAATCTACGTTTGGGATTGGTGAAACGAAATTACATTTACGATTGGTGAAAAAAAATTACATTTTGGGGATTGGTGAAAAGAAATTACATTTACGATCTATATTTAGGTTAGTAACTATTCCTATTATTTTGAGAGTGTGCCGGAATTAGTTTTCATAAAAGCGTGTGTAGCGGAAAATTTGAAAGGAATCTAAAATATATATGCGGCTGTCGGTTTGTGAAAATTTTAAGATTAGCCTGAAGAAACGTGGATGTGTTTGATTTTGTTAAATACCAAAGTATCTTTAAAATTGTTGGATGATATTTTGTTTAAATTTATCCTTTTCATCGTGTTGCAAAAAGGTCAAGTTCAAAAGATTCTAAGGTTTTCTTCTGCGAGGGAATTTACGACTTCTAAAGCAAAACATGGTGTCTTTGATGATTCCGTATTCCCTTTATCGAAGAAATAATTTCCCTTTTCATCTTGTTTATATCTTCTGCGTTTTTAATAAGACGCTTAATATAAGCTTTTCAAGATGGCGTCAGAACATTGTTGAAAAATTCCAGGGGCTGTTGTTCCCCTTTCAGTTTTCGTATCTCTGTCCGTGGACACTATTCAATATGTTAAGGAGCAATATATGGATTGGAGAACAACTGTATTTACAAACAGTGGAGAATTATTCAATATATATTAGTGCATATATTAGATAAGCAGCTGAAACTACTTGAAACTTCTTGCTGAAGGATATGACCGTACAAGTGATGAAAGATAAGACCGTGACAATATATAAGAAAACCATTTTTGAAACACATCGAGATATCATTGACTAATAATGTATCGAGATTTGAGTAATTGCCAAAAGTAACCTAAGGCAAACGTCTCAAATATTCTAGTTATATCTCGATATGATATTTTGCTTAGACATTGTCACCGCTATTCTTCAGTAAATGTTAAAAAAATTAAAAACGTGAAACTCAGAGTTCAGGTTCGAGAAGCTAGTATTTATCCTGGCAAGTCACAATTTATGTCACCGTCTCACCATTCAAAGAGGATGATGATGATGATGATGATGATGATGATGATGATGATGATGATGATGATGATGATGATGATGATGATGATGATGAAGATGATGATGATGATGATACAAAAATCGCCACGATAAGATAGGACAGTATTTACATTGGAAAATAGGCAAACACTACAAAATCGACACTCCTGCTTATTGGTATGAACATCATCCTGAGTCAGTCGCTGAAGATAAAAACGTCACTATCCTCTGGTATTTTCCAGTCAACATTCACAGAACGATCCAGGTTAATTGACCAAACATAGTCATTAAAGAGAGAAAGGAAAATACTTGTAGACTAATAGATGTAAGTGTTCTCACTGTAAAAAATATCTGTAAAGGATTTTGACAAATTGAGTAAATATAAGAACCTAGAAATTGAAATACGAAAGATGTGGAATCTTAAAACGAGAACTGTTCCTATTATTGTGGGTACCCTAAGTATGATAAGAAAGGGATGTCAAAAACATATAGATAATATCCCAAGAGAACCATGTCTCAGAGAAATCCAAAAGATTGTACTGACAAGTACTGCCCACATCTTTAGAAAAACCCTATCAATTTAAATGTCTGTGTTGTATTTATTACATGAAGATATTTCGCTACTGCCCCTGCCACTTCCCCTCCCCAAGCTTTCAGTCATACTGTAACATCTCTTACCCTTCACTCGCCCAAGGATGCTGGATGTGTCTCGGCAAGTGATTGAAACAGACGTGCAGATTAAAAGTAAATAAAAATAATAATTACAATAATAATAATAATGATAATTACAACAACAACAACAGCAACAACAACAACAACAACAACAATAATAATAATAATAATAATAATAATAATAATAATAATAATAATAATAATAATAATAAATAATGATTATGATGATCATCATCAACACGACCATGGGATCTATCTGTGACAGATTATCACATATTTAGGAAGAACAACCAATTAACATGCCTCTAGTTTGCATATTTTACATATGCACACATGCACACCTACATGCACATATAACGTCCGATATAAATACTGGCTGGTTTGCTGGCTGGCTGGTTGGTTAGTTGGTTGGTTGGTTGGCTGGCTGGTTGGTTGGTTTCGTCAGCTACGCTTTACATCGTATGGTTATATTAACTATAGGCTTTACATACTAAGCAGGGTGACAATGAGCAAATGAACACAACACACAGAGTGAAAGAGAACGAGTCATAGAGACAGAGGATGAGGAGGGGAAGACGAAGGAAGGGGGTATATATATTTATATATATAGAGAGAGAGGGGGGAGAAACGCAAGGAGAGAGAGGAGAGGGGAGAGTGAGGAGAGAGAGATGGTGAGCGAGTGAGTCTGTAGGGGAAATTCCGTAGTACAGAAATCAACACGGAGAGTAATTTTATTTTCATTTTCTCTTATGCTTTTGAATTTAATTTCATTTTAAAGTAATGAATATTTGTCTTTCGAAAATTAGTTTTCATTTTATCATTTTATATGAACACCTAGCAATTTGATAAACGCTAAGTTATACCGCAAGCAGAAGAAAGACAAAATGGAATAAACAGGGCAAAACCAGAGAGAAGAAGGGATACTAGGAACAGAAAGTCATTGAAGAGGTCACAGAGTGTGAGACGAAAGAACTCTGACAAATAAACTAATAATAATAATAATAAAACTAAAGTGAAGATCAAATAAATAGTGCGTGTGTTTATTGGCACAAAAAAAATGACCGTCCCAAATATAACACCATTTGTATCAGCACGATTTTATATCAAGGATCTTGCAAAGCAAATGCATAAACGTGAATTATGATAATTTTATGCATGATATATATCGTAATATTACCCGTAGGGTGAAAATCAAACTTCCAACGACCCCCAACTCATACGACGCTAAATACGCTAATGACTTAGTGATTAGAGTATTGGTCTCACAATCGTAAGATGGTGAGTTCGATTATCGGAGGCGATTTGTGTCTCTTCAGCAAGACACTTTATCTCAGGTTACTCCAGTCTACTCAGCTGGTAAAAATGAGTTCTACCTGTAATTCAAAGAGCCATCCTTGTCACATTCTGTGTCACGCTGAATCTCCATGAGAACTACGTTAATGATACGCGTGTCTGTGGAGTATTCAGCTATATGCACGTTAACTTCACAAGCAGACTGTTCTGTTGCTCAAGGCGGCGAGCTGGCAGAAACGTTAAGGCGCCGTGCAAAATGCTTAGCTATATTTCGTCTGTCTTTACGTTCTGAGTTCAAATTCCACCGAGGTCGACTTTGCTTTTCATCCTTTTGGGGGTCGATTAAATAAGTACCAGTTATGCACTGGGGTCGGTGTAATCGACTTAATTTCTTTCTCTGTCCTTGTTCGTCTCCTCTGTATGTAGCCCTTTGTGGGCAATAAAGAAATAAGAAACGTCGGGCGAAATGCTTATCTGTATTTCGTGTCTTTACGTTCTGTGTTCAAATTCCACCGAGGTCGACTTTGCCTTTCATCCTTTCGGGGTCGATAAATTAAGTACCAGTTGCGTACTGAGGTCGATCTAATCGACTGTCCCCCTCCCCAAAAAATTTCGGCCCTTGTACCTAGAGTAGAAAAGACTGTTCTGCTGCTCGGATCAACTGGAACGCTCGTCCACGTAACCGATTGATGGCCAGTTTTTATATACTCTAGTACAGAGGTTTTCAAACTT
>NC_142933.1:84614553-84644553 GCF_046866305.1 Octopus bimaculoides
CGGTGGTGTTAGGTATATTGTATGTGAGTTTGCAGAGGGATGGAAAGGTGAATTGATAGATTGAGAGAGACATAGAGTAAGAGAGAGAGAGACATAGAGTAAGAGAGAGAGAGACATAGAGTAAGAGAGAGAGAGACAGAGACACAGAGACAGAGAGAGAGAGAGAGAGAGAGAAAGAGAGAGGGGGGAATAGACAGACAGACAGACAGACAGACAGACAAACAGACAGATAGATAGATAGATAGATAGGTTTCTTTATTAGCCACACAGGGCTCAACACAGAGGGGACAAAATACAAATGTAGAGTTTTTCTTTTCGAGGGGGTCGAAAACAAAGCAGAAAAAAAAACAAAAGTGGGGACAACGATGAAAAAAAAAAAAAAAAAAAAAAGACATCGCAAAACGTTTGGGGTATTTACAAAAAATACGAAATAATACAAAAAATTCCCAATAAATGGGGAGGTTATCCGTGGAAAGAAAAACCTACGAAAAGACCACGGTAACCTCGGTCTTTAGCGTCACAGTTTGTTAAATAAAATTTCTTTGTTTACAAAATTTTAAAACGTTTTATAGAATCATGGTCAAGGTGGCTTCGTTATTTATACGTGCCATTCTTGCTACATGTATCCATCTTTTTTCGAAACATTTGCTAGACAACACTTGCCTCTCTACTCTCACCTTCCTTTTCAAGTGATACTTGAAAAAGTTGATGAGAGATTGACCAGAGAGGAAAGTATTTGTCTCTAATCCTTTCAGACGCGTCCACCAGATGCATTCTTTGGCCATAGCCACAAGTACGATAAATACAGCTCTTCCTTCCCGTTTAAAGGAAGGAGGCGTGACGATATTGACGATAGACTCGGTTGATAAACCGACTCGTCCCACACGCGACAGCAGTCGTTCGACATAAGCCCACAGCTCCGAAATGGTTGGACACTGCACGAGTGCGTGCAGAACGGTTTCATCGCTCTGACCGCATCTCGGGCAGGTCGGCCCCACATTTCGCGAGCCGTGTCTATAGAGCTTATCCCGAACGGGTAGCGCCTCTCGGTAACACTGCCAGGCCAGGGATCTCTGGAAGTTGTCCATAGGTCCCGGCCCGAAAGTCGTCTTGAACAGGCGGGTCAGGTATTCCTCGTCGACGCCCAGGTTCGCCCCGAGATCGTCGTCGTACCTGCCCTCCACTAATCCCCTATAGAATGACTTCGTTGTGATGCAGCCGCTCAAGGTCGACCCGGGACGGCAAAGTTGTTGCAGAGCAACGCGACACTCACGGTGCCATTCGCCATTCCTCGGCCTCTTTTTGATCCACGACTGCAGCTCGGTCATGGAGACGAGCTGCGGGAAAGCGCGTCGCACAAACGGCGACCACACCTGCTCACCGTCGTCTACGTAGAGCCGGAGATGTCGCAGTCTCAGCGCATGTCTGCGCATCATCAACCACGGCATGCCCAGCCCTCCTTTCAGCGGGTGTTGGCAACAAACGGATCGCCTCACCATCGGAACGCTTCCTTTCCACAAAAAGCGGAAGAGGATGCGCTCCATTTCGGTGATGGCGCGATCGGGACAAGGCACGACGGTCAGGCGGTATTCGATGACGGACGCGATGTACGCGTTCGCCACCTCCGCCCGACCTTTTAGGGACAGCTTCCTCTCGGACCATTGCCGGCAGAGAGTGGCCACCCTACTCGTTATCTCGTCCCAGTTCTTCTCCGTTTGCAGGTCCGGACTGAACCAGACTCCGAGCAACTTGACCGGACCGTCCGTCCAGCGTCCCACTACTGAGGCGCTGCCGGACGGTATGGGCTTGCTTCTCCAGGTGCCGAGCAGCAAACCCACCGACTTATCCCGGTTGATTTTCGCTCCCGTCACCGCTTCGTAGTCTTTCAGCGTCTCGCCGACAAGCTCGATGTGCTCGTGGCTAGACGCTATGACGGTGACGTCGTCCGCGTATGCCGACACGCTCGTCCCGCACCCCAGTTCTCGCGGGATGCCCCTCAGCGTCGCCAGCTTCCGCAGTAGTGGCTCGAGAGTCAATACGTACAGGAGCGGCGACAGGGGGCATCCCTGACGAACCGAACGTGCAATGTCGAAGGGTCCCGATAGACGTCCATTGACGCGAACAACCGAACGGATGCCTGTGTACAAGGCAGCCATCCAGCCGCGGAAAACGGGACCGAAGCCGGCCGCTTCGAGGACGGCCTCCAAGTATCGATGGTCTACCCTATCGAAAGCTTTCGATTGATCCAAATTGATCAGGGCCCCACCCATGCCAGGTTCCTTAACTACCCTCTCTATGATGTAGCGCATCAGATGGAGGTTGTCATGGATGCTCCGGCCCGGCACGGCGCACGTCTGCTCCGTGCCGACCATTTTCTCGATGACAAGCGCCAACCGCTTGGCTAACACCTTGGCCAAAATTTTCATGTCTGCATTGAGCAGAGTGATGGGCCGAAAGTTATCTATGGCGTCCCCCTTGTTTGGATCTTTCTTCAGCAGCGTTACCGCTCCTCGGCTCACAAAACTGGGAATGCTCCCGTTCTGCTGCCAGTTGCAGTACACGACCGCCAAGACTTCTCCAAACAAGTCTGGCATACAGTTGTAAAGCTCGTAGGGCAGACCATCCAAACCCGGAGATTTGTCCGTCGAGCAACCCGCCATCGCGTCCCTCACCTCCTCCGCCGTGATGACCCCTTCGCAGCACTCCGCCTCTCTTGCCGAGAGTCGTGGCAAGCTGTGCAGGTAGGCACTAAAGTCCACCCTGCCTTCTCGCTCGCCACTCCTCCCGAACAGTCGGGCAAAATGCCGCTGAAACGCCTCGCACATCTTGCTCGGCTCGAGCAATTCGCGCCCCTGTTCGTCTACCAGAGACCGGATGGTGGCTCTGTTACCCCGCTGCGCCTCCGCCACCCGGGCCTCTCGTGCGGCTCCAACACCTTCATTCCTCAGAGCACGCATCCTTGCCCTGACAGCACACCCTTCGTGTTTAGCATTGAAGTGTTGGTTGAGGGCCAACCTCGCCGCTAAAACGTCGGATGCGATGCCACTTCGCAATGCCTCTTCTAACTTTATCACTAGCTCCCCCTCTTCTCTGTTCCTCTCTACAGCTAGTGCCCTGCTATACCTTATTGCTTCCGCCCTCACTGCTCTCTTGAGGGCAAACCACCATTTGTTGTTGACGATGGCTCCCGTCAAAGCCCTCTTTACTAACGTGCTAATCCGGTCTCTGAAAACCTGTCTCGACGGGAAAGACGCGTTTAGTTTCCAGTAACCGGGACCCTGCCTATGTGCCTTATCTATGTCTAGCGTACACGTCACAAGTTTGTGATCCGTGTAGCTGACTATGTGGAACTGTGGACATCCTAAACTATCTCTATCTCTTGTCCTACACACTATCCTATCTAGATACGATCTCGACGACCCAATGCGGTTGCTCCAAGTCCACGTTGGCACATTTGGGTGGTCGAGTCGGTACCTGTCAGACAACTGGAAGCGTCTGAGCAGGTCTATGAGGCCTTTGCATCCCCTTCTAGTTTTGTCACTCCCCACGTAGTCTAGATGCGTGTCCAAGGTAGCATTCCAATCCCCCACTAAAAGTAAGGGACGAGACGTTCCCAGGAATACTTCTAGACGTCGAAAGAAGTCTGACCGACCTGTTAAAGGAGGCACATAAACTGCCAGCAACCGAAAAGCGCCTCCATCGCTGCCGTCCACATCTAGGACAACCAGTCTACCCTCCGGGTCCGTAAATATCGTCTTTACTTGGAGATCCAGACTCTTGCGAAAAAGAACCGCCGTGCCACTACCGCCCATCCTCGGCAGACAGGGAGAAAAATAAATGTTAAACTGTCCGCCAAACATGGACTTTAGGGCCCGCGGTTCATGGAGTCTGGTCTCACTAATGGCTATGATATCCAAATTGTGTGACTTGATGTCATTTAAGAGGTACCCTTGTTTCCAAGGGGACCCTAAGCCACGCACATTCACACAACCAATCTTCACCATGATTCTATTTATACGTGTGCTTTAAAGCACAAAACAAAAGAACAGAGTGTTACTTGCCGTTAGAAAGTTTTGTTTCCTCCTTGGATTTTTCACCAAGGAGGCTATTGTACAATTTCTTGCACAAATATTTCTGGAATCCCCCTACCGAGTTGGGGTAGAGGGATTTTATTGTGTTGTGTAATGCTGGTGTTACATGAATAATTTTAATGTGTTTTGGCGGTGTTGTACGTGGGTGGTTGTTGGTTTTGATATCGTTATTTGTGATGTTTGTTTTAGAGTTGATGTAATTCATCAACTCTGTGTTTGTACTGTCTATTGCTGTTAGCATTGTTTTTTTTATATTACTATTGGTGTTAGTAGTATTTTCGGGAGATGTGAATCTCCCTGCTTTGTTTGTGTTTGCATTTTGTTTTGTTTTCTTCTTACTGCGCTTCCTCTTTCCTTTCGTAGCTATTTTCCACTCCTCCTCACTCTCTTCATCGGATGATGGGAGATCTGAGGAGTCAGAAAGAGGTAACGGCAAATTTTGTGCGTCTGTGTGTGTTTCTGTGAATGTTTGTGTTGCTGTTTTTATTGATGTTGGCTCCTTGTTATTTATGTGTGGTGTATGTGATATGGGGCAGGGAGAGGCAGTCTTGGAATTTTCTTTTTTTTCTTCTGTTTTTGCAGTTTCTGTTGTCTTTTCTGTTGTGGTTATTGCTGATATTTCTGTTGTTGTTTTTTGGGTTGCTGGTGGTGTTGGTAGTAAGGTTTTTCTGTTGGGGGTATTTGGTAGTTGCTTCTGTTGTTGTTGTTGTTGTTGTTGTTGTTGTTGTTGTTGTTGTTTTTGTTTAGCGGCCAGAGGGCAGTCCTTTTTCAGATGTGCTTCGCTGTTGCATAGGTAACAGCGAGGTCGCCTGCCCTCTACCACCACATACAGCTTGTGGTCCTCTGCCAATCTAATGTTTGGAGGAATTTTCTGTGAAGCCTCCTCCGTGATGTGGAGAAGGATTTCCAGATTTTTCCTCCCCAGTTCTTTTCCTCTCCGACCGTAATCTCCAAAATATTTGCCTCCTCCATTTCCAGGCACACGGCCGATATCAGCCATTGGGTGTCCACCTCCGATGGCACATTTTTTATCATAACTTTGGTCACTCTCTGTCCTAGATAACTCGGTATCATTACCAAGTCATCTGTGCGGAGAGAGAGTGTCGAAAATTGTTTAGCTAAATTTTCATCCAGAAACCTTACTTGCACCGTTCCAAATTTCCTTCCCCAGGTGACATGATTCTGATAAGGCCAAATTTTTCTAAGACAAACTTCAATTTTATCTGTGCTAACATTTTCTACACGTCTGGTTTTTGTGTTTACCAGTTTATAAATGATGCACTTTTTGTTTTTCATTTCTATAATATCTTTTGGGATGTTTATTCTGACATCATCTCCTTCTTTCGTAAGAAGGGATTTTGTGTCTTTTATTTGTTTTTGTGTGAATGTCACTGTTGTTCTTTTTTCCTTTAGAGCATTTGCGAAATTTGTTTTTGTTGTGCTGGCGGACATGTTCTTCTGGATATTTTTGTTTATGTTGGTGTATGTACTGCCTGGTTCAAAGGTGGTGGTAGTGGCAGCAGAGTTTGTTGAACAGGTGATGGTGTCATTGCTGACGGCCGATAACTTTACTTCCTTGTTGTTGCTGTTGTTGTTGTTGTTGTCGTTGTTGCTGTTGTTGTTGTTGTTGTTGTTGTCGTTGGTGGTGGTGATGATGGCGTCAGCAGCAGTGGTGCTTACGTCAGAGACATCTGTGACGGTTTTCACGCATGGTTTTGTAACCTTGGTTACAGTTTTGTTTTTGTTGTTGGTGTTGGTGGTGTTGGTGGTGGTGGTGGTGGTGGTGAGAGGGCTGTTAGTAGCTGTACTCACAGTCTTTGTGACGTTTATAGCAACTGCGTTCCTGTCACTGCATGAGCACGCGCTATTCTGTTCTTTTTTCTCTTCTGGCATCTGAAGCCTCGGGAAATGCTTGTCAAAAGAACAAGACAAGCGTTCCAAAATTATGTTTCTCGACATTTTTCAAATGTCAAGAAGGAAATTTTTGTATTTTGCTAGGGCCGAAACTGCCCCTGGGGGCCAATTCCTGCCCTTGAAAATACACACAAATGAAGCCTAGGTTCTTCGCAACAAAATTATTTAAAAATCCCAACAAAATGTGGACAGTAAATGGTCAAATAAACGTTTACCTTCGCAGCCGATGTGACAGCACGTCCGTGAGAAGAGATAGATAGATAGATAGATAGATAGATAGATAGATAGATAGATAGATAGATAGATAGATAGATAGATAGATAGATAGATAGATAGATGGATGGATAGAGAGATAGATAGATAGATAGATAGATAGGTTTCTTTATTAGCCACACAGGGCTCAACACAGAGGGGACAAAATACAAATGTAGAGTTTTTCTTTTCGAGGGGGTCGAAAACAAAGCAGAAAAAAAACAAAAGTGGGGACAACGATGAAAAAAAAAAAAAAAAAAAAAAAAAAAAAAAAAACATCGCAAAACGTTTGGGGTATTTACAAAAAATACGAAAAATACAAAAAATTCCCAATAAATGGGGAGGTTATCCGTGGAAAGAAAAACCTACGAAAAGACCACGGTAACCTCGGTCTTTAGCGTCACAGTTTGTTAAATAAAATTTCTCTGTTTACAAAATTTTAAAACGTTTTATAGAATCATGGTCAAGGTGGCTTCGTCATTTATACGTGCCTTTCTTGCTACATGTATCCATCTTTTTTCGAAACATTTGCTAGACAACACTTGCCTCTCTACTCTCACCTTCCTTTTCAAGTGATACTTGAAAAAGTTGATGAGAGATTGACCAGAGAGGAAAGTATTTGTCTCTAATCCTTTCAGACGCGTCCACCAGATGCATTCTTTGGCCATAGCCACAAGTACGATAAATACAGCTCTTCCTTCCCGTTTAAAGGAAGGAGGCGTGACGATATTGACGATAGACTCGGTTGATAAACCGACTCGTCCCACACGCGACAGCAGTCGTTCGACATAAGCCCACAGCTCCGAAATGGTTGGACACTGCACGAGTGCGTGCAGAACGGTTTCATCGCTCTGACCGCATCTCGGGCAGGTCGGCCCCACATTTCGCGAGCCGTGTCTATAGAGCTTATCCCGAACGGGTAGCGCCTCTCGGTAACACTGCCAGGCCAGGGATCTCTGGAAGTTGTCCATAGGTCCCGGCCCGAAAGTCGTCCTGAACAGGCGGGTCAGGTATTCCTCGTCGACGCCCAGGTTCGCCCCGAGATCGTCGTCGTACCTGCCCTCCACTAATCCCCTATAGAATGACTTCGTTGTGATGCAGCCGCTCAAGGTCGACCCGGGACGGCAAAGTTGTTGCAGAGCAACGCGACACTCACGGTGCCATTCGCCATTCCTCGGCCTCTTTTTGATCCACGACTGCAGCTCGGTCATGGAGACGAGCTGCGGGAAAGCGCGTCGCACAAACGGCGACCACACCTGCTCACCGTCGTCTACGTAGAGCCGCAGATGTCGCAGTCTCAGCGCATGTCTGCGCATCATCAACCACGGCATGCCCAGCCCTCCTTTCAGCGGGTGTTGGCAACAAACGGATCGCCTCACCATCGGAACGCTTCCTTTCCACAAAAAGCGGAAGAGGATGCGCTCCATTTCGGTGATGGCGCGATCGGGACAAGGCACGACGGTCAGGCGGTATTCGATGACGGACGCGATGTACGCGTTCGCCACCTCCGCCCGACCTTTTAGGGACAGCTTCCTCTCGGACCATTGCCGGCAGAGAGTGGCCACCCTACTCGTTATCTCGTCCCAGTTCTTCTCCGTTTGCAGGTCCGGACCGAACCAGACTCCGAGCAACTTGACCGGACCGTCCGTCCAGCGTCCCACTACTGAGGTGCTGCCGGACGGTATGGGCTTGCTTCTCCAGGTGCCGAGCAGCAAACCCACCGACTTATCCCGGTTGATTTTCGCTCCCGTCACCGCTTCGTAGTCTTTCAGCGTCTCGCCGACAAGCTCGATGTGCTCGTGGCTAGACGCTATGACGGTGACGTCGTCCGCGTATGCCGACACGCTCGTCCCGCACCCCAGTTCTCGCGGGATGCCCCTCAGCGTCGCCAGCTTCCGCAGTAGTGGCTCGAGAGTCAATACGTACAGGAGCGGCGACAGGGGGCATCCCTGACGAACCGAACGTGCAATGTCGAAGGGTCCCGATAGACGTCCATTGACGCGAACAACCGAACGGATGCCTGTGTACAAGGCAGCCATCCAGCCGCGGAAAACGGGACCGAAGCCGGCCGCTTCGAGGACGGCCTCCAAGTATCGATGGTCTACCCTATCGAAAGCTTTCGATTGATCCAAATTGATCAGGGCCCCACCCATGCCAGGTTCCTTAACTACCCTCTCTATGATGTAGCGCATCAGATGGAGGTTGTCATGGATGCTCCGGCCCGGCACGGCGCACGTCTGCTCCGTGCCGACCAGTTTCTCGATGACAAGCGCCAACCGCTTGGCTAACACCTTGGCCAAAATTTTCATGTCTGCATTGAGCAGAGTGATGGGCCGAAAGTTATCTATGGCGTCCCCCTTGTTTGGATCTTTCTTCAGCAGCGTTACCGCTCCTCGGCTCACAAAACCGGGAATGCTCCCGTTCTGCTGCCAGTTGCAGTACACGACCGCCAAGACTTCTCCAAACAAGTCTGGCATACAGTTGTAAAGCTCGTAGGGCAGACCATCCAAACCCGGAGATTTGTCCGTCGAGCAACCCGCCATCGCGTCCCTCACCTCCTCCGCCGTGATGACCCCTTCGCAGCACTCCGCCTCTCTTGCCGAGAGTCGTGGCAAGCTGTGCAGGTAGGCACTAAAGTCCACCCTGCCTTCTCGCTCGCCACTCCTCCCGAACAGTCGGGCAAAATGCCGCTGAAACGCCTCGCACATCTTGCTCGGCTCGAGCAATTCGCGCCCCTGTTCGTCTACCAGAGACCGGATGGTGGCTCTGTTGCCCCGCTGCGCCTCCGCCACCCGGGCCTCTCGTGCGGCTCCAACACCTTCATTCCTCAGAGCACGCATCCTTGCCCTGACAGCACACCCTTCGTGTTTAGCATTGAAGTGTTGGTCGAGGGCCAACCTCGCCGCTAAAACGTCGGATGCGATGCCACTTCGCAATGCCTCTTCTAACTTTATCACTAGCTCCCCCTCTTCTCTGTTCCTCTCTACAGCTAGTGCCCTGCTATACCTTATTGCTTCCGCCCTCACTGCTCTCTTGAGGGCAAACCACCATTTGTTGTTGACGATGGCTCCCGTCAAAGCCCTCTTTACTAACGTGCTAATCCGGTCTCTGAAAACCTGTCTCGACGGGAAAGACGCGTTTAGTTTCCAGTAACCGGGACCCTGCCTATGTGCCTTATCTAAGTCTAGCGTACACGTCACAAGTTTGTGATCCGTGTAGCTGACTATGTGGAACTGTGGACATCCTAAACTATCTCTATCTCTTGTCCTACACACTATCCTATCTAGATACGATCTCGACGACCCAATGCGGTTGCTCCAAGTCCACGTTGGCACATTTGGGTGGTCGAGTCGGTACCTGTCAGACAACTGGAAGCGTCTGAGCAGGTCTATGAGGCCTTTGCATCCCCTTCTACTTTTGTCACTCCCCACGTAGTCTAGATGCGTGTCCAAGGTAGCATTCCAATCCCCCACTAAAAGTAAGGGACGAGACGTTCCCAGGAATACTTCTAGACGTCGAAAGAAGTCTGACCGACCTGTTAAAGGAGGCACATAAACTGCCAGCAACCGAAAAGCGCCTCCATCGCTGCCGTCCACATCTAGGACAACCAGTCTACCCTCCGGGTCCGTAAATATCGTCTTTACTTGGAGATCCAGACTCTTGCGAAAAAGAACCGCCGTGCCACTACCGCCCATCCTCGGCAGACAGGGAGAAAAATAAATGTTAAACTGTCCGCCAAACATGGACTTTAGGGCCCGCGGTTCATGGAGTCTGGTCTCACTAATGGCTATGATATCCAAATTGTGTGACTTGATGTCATTTAAGAGGTACCCTTGTTTCCAAGGGGACCCTAAGCCACGCACATTCACACAACCAATCTTCACCATGATTCTATTTATACGTGTGCTTTAAAGCACAAAACAAAAGAACAGAGTGTTACTTGCCGTTAGAAAGTTTTGTTTCCTCCTTGGATTTTTCACCAAGGAGGCTATTGTACAATTTCTTGCACAAATATTTCTGGAATCCCCCTACCGAGTTGGGGTAGAGGGATTTTATTGTGTTGTGTAATGCTGGTGTTACATGAATAATTTTAATGTGTTTTGGCGGTGTTGTACGTGGGTGGTTGTTGGTTTTGATATCGTTATTTGTGATGTTTGTTTTAGAGTTGATGTAATTCATCAACTCTGTGTTTGTACTGTCTATTGCTGTTAGCATTGTTTTTTTTATATTACTATTGGTGTTAGTAGTATTTTCGGGAGATGTGAATCTCCCTGCTTTGTTTGTGTTTGCATTTTGTTTTGTTTTCTTCTTACTACGCTTCCTCTTTCCTTTCGTAGCTATTTTCCACTCCTCCCCACTCTCTTCATCGGATGATGGGAGATCTGAGGAGTCAGAAAGAGGTAACGGCAAATTTTGTGCGTCTGTGTGTGTTTCTGTGAATGTTTGTGTTGCTGTTTTTATTGATGTTGGCTGATTGTTATTTGTGTGTGGTGTATGTGATATGGGGGAGGGAGAGGCAGTCTTGGAATTTTCTTTTTTTTCTTCTGTTTTTGCAGTTTCTGTTGTCTTTTCTGTTGTGGTTATTGCTGATATTTCTGTTGTTGTTTTTTGCGTTGCTGGTGGTGTTGGTAGTAAGGTTTTTCTGTTGGGGGTATTTGGTAGTTGCTTCTGTTGTTGTTGTTGTTGTTGTTGTTGTTGTTGTTGTTGTTGTTTTTGTTTAGCGGCCAGAGGGCAGTCCTTTTTCAGATGTGCTTCGCTGTTGCATAGGTAACAGCGAGGTCGCCTGCCCTCTACCACCACATACAGCTTGTGGTCCTCTGCCAATCTAATGTTTGGAGGAATTTTCTGTGAAGCCTCCTCCGTGATGTGGAGAAGGATTTCCAGATTTTTCCCTCCCCAGTTCTTTTCCTCTCCGACCGTAATCTCCAAAATATTTGCCTCCTCCATTTCCAGGCACACGGCCGATATCAGCCATTGGGTGTCCACCTCCGATGGCACATTTTTTATCATAACTTTGGTCACTCTCTGTCCTAGATAACTCGGTATCATTACCAAGTCATCTGTGCGGAGAGAGAGTGTCGAAAATTGTTTAGCTAAATTTTCATCCAGAAACCTTACTTGCACCGTTCCAAATTTCCTTCCCCAGGTGACATGATTCTGATAAGGCCAAATTTTTCTAAGACAAACTTCAATTTTATCTGTGCTAACATTTTCTACACGTCTGGTTTTTGTGTTTACCAGTTTATAAATGATGCACTTTTTGTTTTTCATTTCTATAATATCTTTTGGGATGTTAATTCTGACATCATCTCCTTCTTTCGTAAGAAGGGATTTTGTGTCTTTTATTTGTTTTTGTGTGAATGTCACTGTTGTTCTTTTTTCCTTTAGAGCATTTGCGAAATTTGTTTTTGTTGTGCTGGCGGACATGTTCTTCTGGATATTTTTGTTTATGTTGGTGTATGTACTGCCTGGTTCAAAGGTGGTGGTAGTGGCAGCAGAGTTTGTTGAACAGGTGATGGTGTCATTGCTGACGGCCGATAACTTTACTTCCTTGTTGTTGCTGTTGTTGTTGTTGTTGTCGTTGTTGCTGTTGTTGTTGTTGTTGTTGTTGTTGTCGTTGGTGGTGGTGATGATGGCGTCAGCAGCAGTGGTGCTTACGTCAGAGACATTTGTGACGGTTTTCACGCATGGTTTTGTAACCTTGGTTACAGTTTTGTTTTTGTTGTTGGTGTTGGTGGTGGTGGTGGTGGTGGTGGTGGTGAGAGGGCTGTTAGTAGCTGTACTCACAGTCTTTGTGACGTTTATAGCAACTGCGTTCGTGTCACTGCATGAGCACGCGCTATTCTGTTCTTTTTTCTCTTCTGGCATCTGAAGCCTCGGGAAATGCTTGTCAAAAGAACAAGACAAGCGTTCCAAAATTATGTTTCTCGACATTTTTCAAATGTCAAGAAGGAAATTTTTGTATTTTGCTAGGGCCGAAACTGCCCCTGGGGGTCAATTCCTGCCCTTGAAAATACACACAAATGAAGCCTAGGTGCTTCGCAACAAAATTATTAAAAAATTCCAACAAAATGTGGACAGTAAAAGGTCAAATAAACGTTTACCTTCGCAGCCGATGTGACAGCACGTCCGTGAGAAGAGATAGATAGATAGATAGATAGATAGATAGATAGATAGATAGATAGATAGATAGATAGGTAGATAGATAGATAGATAGATAGATAGATAGATAGATAGATAGATAGATAGATAGATAGATAGATGGATAGAGAGATAGATAGATAGATAGTATAACGTATATTATCAAGTCTCTGGGCGTGATTAGGCTGATACGCTCCCAGACATACACGCACGCACGGACGCACGGACGCACACACACACACAGACAGACATTCACACCTAGGGAGACGTGCACACGTGATTAGGCAGACGCACTTAAAAGTGTTGACTGGATTTTGTTCCTTGATGCGTGTTTCACATTCTCTCCTCATGCGAATAATGTCTGAATGTCAGTGCATGTTGAGTGCCGTATACATACATACACACACACACACACACACACACGCACACACACACACATACATGCACACATGGATATGAACGTAAACTATGAATACACACACACACACACACACACACACACACACACACACACACATATATATATATATATATACATATATATATATACACACACGCAGATAGCTAGCTAGCTAGATACATTTCTTTTATTAGCCACACAGGGCTCAACGAAGATGGGACAAATACAATGTAGAGCTTTTCTTTTTGGGAGGGGGGAGGAAGGTAAAAAAAAAAAAAAAAAAAATTGGTGGTGTCGATCAAAAGGGATCGTAGGAAGGGAAAAAGGGGCAGTTCGATCAAAAGGGATCGAAAAAAAAGAAAAGGAAAGGCCGATCAATAGGGATCGTGTATCACACAGTAATGTTCTCGTGTAAAAAGAGGGGAGGACAGTTTAGGTTTAGCCGTGGAAGGAAAAGCCTACGGAAAAGACCACGGTAGCCTTGGTCAATATTCTCATTGCAGAAACTATAACAGTAAGTGACTCTCTTTTGCCTTTTTGTTTTTTTGTTTTTTTCTTGTTCATAGGGTTATGCTCAAGATGGCTCCGTCGTTCACACGTGCCATCCTTGCTACATTCACCCATCTTTGTTTGAAGCATTCACTAGACAAAACTTCCCTTTCTACTCTCAACTTCCTCTTCAGGTGATACTTGAAGAAGTTGATGAGAGATTGCCCAGAGAGGAAAGTCTTTGTCTCTAGACCTTTCAGACGCGTCCACCATACACATTCTTTCGCCATAGCCACAAGTACGATGAAAATAGCTCTTCCTTCCCGTTTAAAGGAAGGAGGCGCGACAATATTCACGATAGACTCGGCTGATAGACCGACTCGTCCCACACGCGATAGCAGTTGTTCGACGTAAGCCCACAGCTCGGAAATGGTGGGACACTGTACGAGTGCGTGCAGAACGGTTTCGTCGCTCTGCCGGCATCTCGGACAGGTCGGCCCCGTGTTTCTCGAGCCATGCCTGTAGAGCTTATCCCGAACGGGTAGTGCTTCTCGATAGCACTGCCAGGCCAGGGATCTCTGGAAGTTGTCCATAGGTCCCGGCCCGAAGGTCGTCTTAAACAGGCGGGTCAGGTATTCCTCGTCGACGCCCAGGTTCGCCCCGAGATCGTCGTCGTACCTTCCCTCCACTAATCCACTATAGAATGCGTTAGTTGTGATGCAGTCGCTCAAGGTTGACCCGGGTTGTTGGAGTTGCCGAAGAGCAGCGCGACACTCGCGGTGCTATTCGCCCTTCCTCGGCCTCTTCTTGATCCATGACTGCAGTTCGGTCATGGAGACGAGCTGCGGGAAAGCGCGCCGCACAAACGGTGACCACACCTGTTCACCGCTGTCTACGTAGAGCCGGAGATGTCGCAGTCTCAGCGCGTGTCTGCGCATCATCAACCACGGCATGCCCAGTCCTCCTTTTAACGGGTGTTGGCAGCAAACGGATCGCCTAACCATCGGAACGCTTCCTTTCCACAAGAAGCGGAAGAGGATGCGCTCCAGTTTGGTGATGGTAGGGTCGGGACAAGGAACGACGGTCAGGCGGTAGTAGATGACGGACGCGATGTACGTGTTCGCCACCTCCGCCCGACCTTTCAGGGAAAGCTTCCTCTCGGCCCATTGCCGGGCTAGAGTGGCCACCCTTCTCGTTATCTCGTCCCAGTTCTTCTCCGTTTGGAGGTCTGGACCAAACCAGACCCCGAGCATCTCAACCGGACCGTCAGTCCAACGTCCCACGACGGAGGCGCTACTTGACGGCATGGGGTTGCTTCTCCAGGTGCCGAGCCGCAAGCCCACTGACTTATCCCGGTTGATTTTCGCTCCCGTTACCGCTTCGTAGTCTCTCAGTGTCTCGCCGACAAGCTCGATGTGCTTTTGGCTAGACACTATGACGGTGACGTCGTCCGCGTATGCCGACACGCTCGTCCCGCATCCCAACTCTCGCGGGATGCCCCTCAGCGTCGCCAGCTTCCGCAGTAGTGGCTCGAGAGTCAACACGTACAGAAGCGACGAGAGGGGGCATCCCTGACGGACCGAACGTGCAATGTCGAAGGGTCTTGATAGATGCCCATTGACGCGAACTACCGAACGGATGCCTCTGTACAAGGCAGCCATCCAGCCGCGGAAAATGGGACCGAAGCCGGCTGCTATGAGGACAGCCTCCAAGTATTGATGGTCTACCCTATCGAAAGCTTTCGATTGATCTAAATTGATCAGGGCCCCACCCATGCCAGGTTCCTTAACTACCCTCTCTATGATGTAGCGCATCAGATGGAGGTTGTCATGGATGCTCCTGCCCGGCACCGCGCACGTTTGCGCCTTGCCGATCAGTTTCTCGATGACAAGCGCCAACCGCTTGGCTAACACCTTGCATTGAGCAGAGTGATGGGCCTAAAGTTATCTATGACGTCCCCCTTGTTTGGATCTTTCTTCAGCAGCGTTACGGCTCCTCGACTCACAAAACCGGGAATGCTCCCGTTTTGCTGCCAGTTGCAGTACACCGCCACCAAGACGTCTCCAAACAAGTCTGGCTTACAGTTGTAAAGCTCGTAGGGCAGACCATCCAAACCCGGAGATTTGTCCCTCGAGCATCCCGCCATCGCATCCCTCACTTCCGCCGCCGTGATGGCACCTTCGCAGCACTCCGCCTCTCTTGCCGAGAGTCGTGGCAGGCTGTGCAGGTAGGCACTGAAGTCCACCCTGCGTTCTCGCTCGCCATTCGTCCCAAACAGTCGAGCAAAGTGCCGCTGAAAGGCCTCACACATTTTGCTTGGCTCGAGCAGTTCGCGCCCCTGTTCGTCCACCAGAGACCGAATGGTGGCTTTGTTGCCCTGTTGCGCCTCCGCCACCCGGGCCTCTCGTGCGGCTCCAACACCTTCGTTTCTTAGAGCACGCATCCTAGCCCTCACAACGCACCCTTCGTGTTTGGCGTTGAAGTGTTGGTCAAGGGCCAACCTCGCCGCCAAAACGTCGGATGCGATGCCACTTCTAATTGTCTCTTCTAGCTTCTTAACTAGTTCACCCTCTACTCTGTTTCTGTCTCTGGCTAGTGCTTTGCTATACCTAACCGCTTCTGCTTTTATTGCTCTCTTGAGGGCAAACCACCATTTGTTATTGATGATGGCTCCTGTCAAAGCCCTCTTTACTAACGTGCTAATCCGGTCTCTGAAAACTGGTCTCGACGGGAAAGACGCGTTTAGTTTCCAGTAACCGGAGCCCTGCCTATGCGTCTTATCTAAGTCTAGCGTACACGTCACAAGTTTGTGATCCGTGTAGCTGACTATGTGAAATTGTGGACACCCTATGCTATCTCTATCTACTCTCCTACACAGTATTCTATCTAGATACGATCTCGACGACCCGATGCGGTTTGTCCATGTCCACATTGGCTCATTCGGGTAATCGAGTCGGTACCTGTCAGACAGTTGAAAGCGTCTGAGCAGGTCTTTGAGGCATTTGCATCCCCGTCTATTCCTATCTCTGCCCACATAGTCTAGATGCGTGTCCAAGGTAGCAATCCAAACCCCCACTAAAAGTAAAGGACGAGACGTTCCTAGGAATACTTCTAGACGTCGAAAGAAATCCGGCCTACCTGTTAAAGGTGGTGCGTATACTGATATGAGTCGAAGAGCACACCTATCGCTGCCATCGACATCCAGAACAACCAATCTACCCTCCGGGTCTATGAATACTGTCTTTACTTCGAGATCCAGACTCTTGCGAAAGAGTACCGCCGTGCCACTACCGCCCATTCTCGGCAGACAGGGAGAAAAATAAATGTTAAACTGTCTGCCAAACATGGACGATAGGGCCCGCGGATCATGGAGTCTGGTCTCGCTTATGGCTATGATTTCTAGTTTATGTGACTTTATGTCATTTAGGAGGTACCCTTGTTTCCAAGGGGACCCCAAGCCACGCGCATTTACACAACCAATCTTGAGCATCATTTTGATTTGAGTGTTAAAGTTTTATAAAGAGAGTCACTTACCGTTTGAGAGTTTTTGTGTCTCCTCCTTCGGGTTTTCTTCGAGGAGATCACTATATAGTTTTTTCGCCAGGTATTTTTGGCATTTGCCAACTGCCTTTGGAAAAATAGATTTTAGTGTGTGGTGCAGGGTTGGTGTTATGTGTTGTATTTTGATGTGTTCTGGCGGTGTTGTGTATGGGTGGTTGCTGGTTTTTATGTCTTCGTTTGTTATGTTTGTTTTTGTGTTGATGTATTCCATCAACTCTGAGTTTTTTGTGTTGATGGCAGTGAGCATTGTGTGTGTACTTGCTTTTGGGGTTTTGTTGCTTGTGTTGTAGTTGTGTGTGCTTGTGTTGGTGTCTGGAGTGTTTTCGGGAGTTGTGTATCTCCCTGCTTTGTTTGTGTTTGCTTTTCTTTTCTTGCTCCTCTTCCTCCTTCCTTTCTGGGCTATTTGCCATTCCTCATTACTTTCATCTTCCGACGAAGGTTCTGAGGAATCGGAAGGGGGTAGGGGCAAATTGTGAGCGTCTGTGTGTGCTTGTGTGAGTGGTTGTGTTGCTGTTTTTGTTGGTGCTGATGGCTTGTTATTTGTGTGAGGTGTGTGTGATGTGGGGGAGGGGGAAACAGTCTTGGAATTTTCTTTCTTTTCCCCTGCTTCCTCACTTGTTGTTTTTGCAGATGCTGTTGTCTTCTCAGTTGCCAGTGTTGCTTGTGTTTCTCTTGTTTTGATTGTTGATGGTGGTGTTGGTAGTAGGGGTTTTTTTTCGGGTTTTGGTGGTTGCCCTTGTTGCTTTTTTTGGTTGGCGGCGGTTGGGCAACTGTCCTTGAGGTGTGCCTCGCTGCCGCATACATAACAACGTGGCCGCCTTCCTTCCACCACTACATATAACTTGTGATCCTTTGCGAGTTGGATGTGTGTGGGGATCTTTTGGCACTCCTCTTCAGTGATGTGGAGGAGGACTTCGACTTTTTTTCCTCCTTCCCAGTTTTTCTCCTCTGCAGTAGCAATTTCTAATATATTTGCCTCCTCCATTTCGAGGCATATAGAACCTACTATCCACTGTGTTTCCACTTGTGAAGGGACATTCTTTACTGTCACCTTCGTCACTCTCTGTCCAAGATAACTCGGTATCATCACCAAGTCATCTGTGTGGAGAGAGAGTGTTGAAAATTCCTTCGCTAACTGTTCGCTCTTAAAGCGTACTAGGACCGTGGCAAATTTTCGTCCCCAAGTAACATGACTTTGAAAGGGCCATATCGGTTTGAGACAAATCTCAATTTTTTGGGTGGAGAAATTCTCCGGTCGCTTCGTTTTCTTGTTGATAAGTCTGTATGATATGTGCTTCTTGTTTGTATTTTCAATGATTGCTTTTGGTATGTGTATTTGTACAGTGTCACCTTCTTTCGTGAGAAGGGATTTTGTGTCATTGATTTGTTTTGGGGTGAATGTTAATATTGTTCTTTTTTCTTTCGTTGCATCGGCAAAATTTGTTTTTGTGATGCTGGCAGATATGTTGTTTGTGGCGTTTGTGGTGTTGTTTATCTTGTTCGTCTTGTAGTTGTTGATGGCGGTATTGACAGTGGTGTTGGTACTGCCAGGTTCAAAGGTGGTGGTAGTGGCGGCAGAGTTTGTCGAAGTAGTGGTGGTGTTGGTGTTGAAGGTCGGTGTCCTGTTGTTGTTGCTGTTGTTATTGTCACTGGTAGTAGCAGTGGTGAGGACAGTGGTCGTGTTAGCAAGGACATTTGTGTCGTTGTCGTTGTTCTTGCTGTTGTTGTTGTTGTCTTTGTCGTTGTTGTTGTTGTTGTTGTCACTGGTGACGGTGGCAGGCAAGACTGCTGTAGCAGCAGAGTTTGTACACGTGATGGTGGTAGTGGTGGTGGTTGAGGCAGCAGCAGTTGACTCAGAATCATTGCTCTTCTTCATCACTTGTCTGCGTTCATGCGGAACGGCATTAAGTGTTTTTGCCTCTGGCATTAGGAGCGGGAAGTCGGCCTCGTTGAAAACCTTAGCCATATTCGTTTTACAGAATATGGCTAGGAACGAGGAAGATATGTTTGAATTTTTGGAAATAAGGCTCTAAATAGAGCTATTTCCGATTTGAAAAATATATGTTCACGAAGTATTTTGTGTTATACACAACTTATACAAAATTTTAAAACAAAATAGGTCTTTTAAGAGGTGAAAAATGCAACTTACATGGGAGCCGATGTGTCTACCGTCCGTCCATGATGATAGATAGATAGATAGATAGATAGATAGATAGATAGATAGATAGACAGACAGACAGACAGACAGACAGACAGACAGACAGACAGACAGACAGATAGATAGATAGATAGATAGGTTTCTTTATTAGCCACACAGGGCTCAACACAGAGGGGACAAAATACAAATGTAGAGTTTTTCTTTTCGAGGGGGTCGAAAACAAAGCAGAAAAAAAACAAAAGTGGGGACAACGATGAAAAAAAAAAAAAAAAAAAAAAAAAAAACATCGCAAAACGTTTGGGGTATTTACAAAAAATACGAAAAATACAAAAAATTCCCAATAAATGGGGAGGTTATCCGTGGAAAGAAAAACCTACGAAAAGACCACGGTAACCTCGGTCTTTATCGTCACAGTTTGTTAAATAAAATTTCTCTGTTTACAAAATTTTAAAACGTTTTATAGAATCATGGTCAAGGTGGCTTCGTCATTTATACGTGCCATTCTTGCTACATGTATCCATCTTTTTTCGAAACATTTGCTAGACAACACTTGCCTCTCTACTCTCACCTTCCTTTTCAAGTGATACTTGAAAAAGTTGATGAGAGATTGACCAGAGAGGAAAGTATTTGTCTCTAATCCTTTCAGACGCGTCCACCAGATGCATTCTTTGGCCATAGCCACAAGTACGATAAATACAGCTCTTCCTTCCCGTTTAAAGGAAGGAGGCGTGACGATATTGACGATAGACTCGGTTGATAAACCGACTCGTCCCACACGCGACAGCAGTCGTTCGACATAAGCCCACAGCTCCGAAATGGTTGGACACTGCACGAGTGCGTGCAGAACGGTTTCATCGCTCTGACCGCATCTCGGGCAGGTCGGCCCCACATTTCGCGAGCCGTGTCTATAGAGCTTATCCCGAACGGGTAGCGCCTCTCGGTAACACTGCCAGGCCAGGGATCTCTGGAAGTTGTCCATAGGTCCCGGCCCGAAAGTCGTCCTGAACAGGCGGGTCAGGTATTCCTCGTCGACGCCCAGGTTCGCCCCGAGATCGTCGTCGTACCTGCCCTCCACTAATCCCCTATAGAATGACTTCGTTGTGATGCAGCCGCTCAAGGTCGACCCGGGACGGCAAAGTTGTTGCAGAGCAACGCGACACTCACGGTGCCATTCGCCATTCCTCGGCCTCTTTTTGATCCACGACTGCAGCTCGGTCATGGAGACGAGCTGCGGGAAAGCGCGTCGCACAAACGGCGACCACACCTGCTCACCGTCGTCTACGTAGAGCCGCAGATGTCGCAGTCTCAGCGCATGTCTGCGCATCATCAACCACGGCATGCCCAGCCCTCCTTTCAGCGGGTGTTGGCAACAAACGGATCGCCTCACCATCGGAACGCTTCCTTTCCACAAAAAGCGGAAGAGGATGCGCTCCATTTCGGTGATGGCGCGATCGGGACAAGGCACGACGGTCAGGCGGTATTCGATGACGGACGCGATGTACGCGTTCGCCACCTCCGCCCGACCTTTTAGGGACAGCTTCCTCTCGGACCATTGCCGGCAGAGAGTGGCCACCCTACTCGTTATCTCGTCCCAGTTCTTCTCCGTTTGCAGGTCCGGACCGAACCAGACTCCGAGCAACTTGACCGGACCGTCCGTCCAGCGTCCCACTACTGAGGCGCTGCCGGACGGTATGGGCTTGCTTCTCCAGGTGCCGAGCAGCAAACCCACCGACTTATCCCGGTTGATTTTCGCTCCCGTCACCGCTTCGTAGTCTTTCAGCGTCTCGCCGACAAGCTCGATGTGCTCGTGGCTAGACGCTATGACGGTGACGTCGTCCGCGTATGCCGACACGCTCGTCCCGCACCCCAGTTCTCGCGGGATGCCCCTCAGCGTCGCCAGCTTCCGCAGTAGTGGCTCGAGAGTCAATACGTACAGGAGCGGCGACAGGGGGCATCCCTGACGAACCGAACGTGCAATGTCGAAGGGTCCCGATAGACGTCCATTGACGCGAACAACCGAACGGATGCCTGTGTACAAGGCAGCCATCCAGCCGCGGAAAACGGGACCGAAGCCGGCCGCTTCGAGGACGGCCTCCAAGTATCGATGGTCTACCCTATCGAAAGCTTTCGATTGATCCAAATTGATCAGGGCCCCACCCATGCCAGGTTCCTTAACTACCCTCTCTATGATGTAGCGCATCAGATGGAGGTTGTCATGGATGCTCCGGCCCGGCACGGCGCACGTCTGCTCCGTGCCGACCAGTTTCTCGATGACAAGCGCCAACCGCTTGGCTAACACCTTGGCCAAAATTTTCATGTCTGCATTGAGCAGAGTGATGGGCCTAAAGTTATCTATGGCGTCCCCCTTGTTTGGATCTTTCTTCAGCAGCGTTACCGCTCCTCGGCTCACAAAACCGGGAATGCTCCCGTTCTGCTGCCAGTTGCAGTACACGACCGCCAAGACTTCTCCAAACAAGTCTGGCATACAGTTGTAAAGCTCGTAGGGCAGACCATCCAAACCCGGAGATTTGTCCGTCGAGCAACCCGCCATCGCGTCCCTCACCTCCTCCGCCGTGATGACCCCTTCGCAGCACTCCGCCTCTCTTGCCGAGAGTCGTGGCAAGCTGTGCAGGTAGGCACTAAAATCCACCCTGCCTTCTCGCTCGCCACTTCTCCCGAACAGTCGGGCAAAATGCCGCTGAAACGCCTCGCACATCTTGCTCGGCTCGAGCAATTCGCGCCCCTGTTCGTCTACCAGAGACCGGATGGTGGCTCTGTTACCCCGCTGCGCCTCCGCCACCCGGGCCTCTCGTGCGGCTCCAACACCTTCATTCCTCAGAGCACGCATCCTTGCCCTGACAGCACACCCTTCGTGTTTAGCATTGAAGTGTTGGTCGAGGGCCAACCTCGCCGCTAAAACGTCGGATGCGATGCCACTTCGCAATGCCTCTTCTAACTTTATCACTAGCTCCCCCTCTTCTCTGTTCCTCTCTACAGCTAGTGCCCTGCTATACCTTATTGCTTCCGCCCTCACTGCTCTCTTGAGGGCAAACCACCATTTGTTGTTGACGATGGCTCCCGTCAAAGCCCTCTTTACTAACGTGCTAATCCGGTCTCTGAAAACCTGTCTCGACGGGAAAGACGCGTTTAGTTTCCAGTAACCGGGACCCTGCCTATGTGCCTTATCTAAGTCTAGCGTACACGTCACAAGTTTGTGATCCGTGTAGCTGACTATGTGGAACTGTGGACATCCTAAACTATCTCTATCTCTTGTCCTACACACTATCCTATCTAGATACGATCTCGACGACCCAATGCGGTTGCTCCAAGTCCACGTTGGCACATTTGGGTGGTCGAGTCGGTACCTGTCAGACAACTGGAAGCGTCTGAGCAGGTCTATGAGGCCTTTGCATCCCCTTCTACTTTTGTCACTCCCCACGTAGTCTAGATGCGTGTCCAAGGTAGCATTCCAATCCCCCACTAAAAGTAAGGGACGAGACGTTCCCAGGAATACTTCTAGACGTCGAAAGAAGTCTGACCGACCTGTTAAAGGAGGCACATAAACTGCCAGCAACCGAAAAGCGCCTCCATCGCTGCCGTCCACATCTAGGACAACCAGTCTACCCTCCGGGTCCGTAAATATCGTCTTTACTTGGAGATCCAGACTCTTGCGAAAAAGAACCGCCGTGCCACTACCGCCCATCCTCGGCAGACAGGGAGAAAAATAAATGTTAAACTGTCCGCCAAACATGGACTTTAGGGCCCGCGGTTCATGGAGTCTGGTCTCACTAATGGCTATGATATCCAAATTGTGTGACTTGATGTCATTTAAGAGGTACCCTTGTTTCCAAGGGGACCCTAAGCCACGCACATTCACACAACCAATCTTCACCATGATTCTATTTATACGTGTGCTTTAAAGCACAAAACAAAAGAACAGAGTGTTACTTGCCGTTAGAAAGTTTTGTTTCCTCCTTGGATTTTTCACCAAGGAGGCTATTGTACAATTTCTTGCACAAATATTTCTGGAATCCCCCTACCGAGTTGGGGTAGAGAGATTTTATTGTGTTGTGTAATGCTGGTGTTACATGAATAATTTTAATGTGTTTTGGCGGTGTTGTACGTGGGTGGTTGTTGGTTTTGATATCGTTATTTGTGATGTTTGTTTTAGAGTTGATGTAATTCATCAACTCTGTGTTTGTACTGTCTATTGCTGTTAGCATTGTTTTTTTTATATTACTATTGGTGTTAGTAGTATTTTCGGGAGATGTGAATCTCCCTGCTTTGTTTGTGTTTGCATTTTGTTTTGTTTTCTTCTTACTGCGCTTCCTCTTTCCTTTCGTAGCTATTTTCCACTCCTCCCCACTCTCTTCATCGGATGATGGGAGATCTGAGGAGTCAGAAAGAGGTAACGGCAAATTTTGTGCGTCTGTGTGTGTTTCTGTGAATGTTTGTGTTGCTGTTTTTATTGATGTTGGCTGATTGTTATTTGTGTGTGGTGTATGTGATATGGGGGAGGGAGAGGCAGTCTTGGAATTTTCTTTTTTTTCTTCTGTTTTTGCAGTTTCTGTTGTCTTTTCTGTTGTGGTTATTGCTGATATTTCTGTTGTTGTTTTTTGCGTTGCTGGTGGTGTTGGTAGTAAGGTTTTTCTGTTGGGGGTATTTGGTAGTTGCTTCTGTTGTTGTTGTTGTTGTTGTTGTTGTTGTTGTTTTTGTTTAGCGGCCAGAGGGCAGTCCTTTTTCAGATGTGCTTCGCTGTTGCATAGGTAACAGCGAGGTCGCCTGCCCTCTACCACCACATACAGCTTGTGGTCCTCTGCCAATCTAATGTTTGGAGGAATTTTCTGTGAAGCCTCCTCCGTGATGTGGAGAAGGATTTCCAGATTTTTCCCTCCCAGTTCTTTTCCTCTCCGACCGTAATCTCCAAAATATTTGCCTCCTCCATTTCCAGGCACACGGCCGATATCAGCCATTGGGTGTCCACCTCCGATGGCACATTTTTTATCATAACTTTGGTCACTCTCTGTCCTAGATAACTCGGTATCATTACCAAGTCATCTGTGCGGAGAGAGAGTGTCGAAAATTGTTTAGCTAAATTTTCATCCAGAAACCTTACTTGCACCGTTCCAAATTTCCTTCCCCAGGTGACATGATTCTGATAAGGCCAAATTTTTCTAAGACAAACTTCAATTTTATCTGTGCTAACATTTTCTACACGTCTGGTTTTTGTGTTTACCAGTTTATAAATGATGCACTTTTTGTTTTTCATTTCTATAATATCTTTTGGGATGTTAATTCTGACATCATCTCCTTCTTTCGTAAGAAGGGATTTTGTGTCTTTTATTTGTTTTTGTGTGAATGTCACTGTTGTTCTTTTTTCCTTTAGAGCATTTGCGAAATTTGTTTTTGTTGTGCTGGCGGACATGTTCTTCTGGATATTTTTGTTTATGTTGGTGTATGTACTGCCTGGTTCAAAGGTGGTGGTAGTGGCAGCAGAGTTTGTTGAACAGGTGATGGTGTCATTGCTGACGGCCGATAACTTTACTTCCTTGTTGTTGCTGTTGTTGTTGTTGTTGTCGTTGTTGCTGTTGTTGTTGTTGTTGTTGTTGTTGTCGTTGGTGGTGGTGATGATGGCGTCAGCAGCAGTGGTGCTTACGTCAGAGACATTTGTGACGGTTTTCACGCATGGTTTTGTAACCTTGGTTACAGTTTTGTTTTTGTTGTTGGTGTTGGTGGTGGTGGTGGTGGTGGTGGTGGTGGTGAGAGGGCTGTTAGTAGCTGTACTCACAGTCTTTGTGACGTTTATAGCAACTGCGTTCGTGTCACTGCATGAGCACGCGCTATTCTGTTCTTTTTTCTCTTCTGGCATCTGAAGCCTCGGGAAATGCTTGTCAAAAGAACAAGACAAGCGTTCCAAAATTATGTTTCTCGACATTTTTCAAATGTCAAGAAGGAAATTTTTGTATTTTGCTAGGGCCGAAACTGCCCCTGGGGGTCAATTCCTGCCCTTGAAAATACACACAAATGAAGCCTAGGTGCTTCGCAACAAAATTATTAAAAAATTCCAACAAAATGTGGACAGTAAATGGTCAAATAAACGTTTACCTTCGCAGCCGATGTGACAGCACGTCCGTGAGAAGAGATAGATAGATAGGTTTCTTTATTAGCCACACAGGGCTCAACACAGAGGGGACAAAATACAAATGTAGAGTTTTTCTTTTCGAGGGGGTCGAAAACAAAGCAGAAAAAAAAACAAAAATGGGGACAACGATGAAAAAAAAAAAAAAAAAAAAACATCGCAAAACGTTTGGGGTATTTACAAAAAATACGAAAAATACAAAAAATTCCCAATAAATGGGGAGGTTATCCGTGGAAAGAAAAACCTACGAAAAGACCACGGTAACCTCGGTCTTTAGCGTCACAGTTTGTTAAATAAAATTTCTCTGTTTACAAAATTTTAAAACGTTTTATAGAATCATGGTCAAGGTGGCTTCGTCATTTATACGTGCCATTCTTGCTACATGTATCCATCTTTTTTCGAAACATTTGCTAGACAACACTTGCCTCTCTACTCTCACCTTCCTTTTCAAGTGATACTTGAAAAAGTTGATGAGAGATTGACCAGAGAGGAAAGTATTTGTCTCTAATCCTTTCAGACGCGTCCACCAGATGCATTCTTTGGCCATAGCCACAAGTACGATAAATACAGCTCTTCCTTCCCGTTTAAAGGAAGGAGGCGGGACGATATTGACGATAGACTCGGTTGATAAACCGACTCGTCCCACACGCGACAGCAGTCGTTCGACATAAGCCCACAGCTCCGAAATGGTTGGACACTGCACGAGTGCGTGCAGAACGGTTTCATCGCTCTGACCGCATCTCGGGCAGGTCGGCCCCACATTTCGCGAGCCGTGTCTATAGAGCTTATCCCGAACGGGTAGCGCCTCTCGGTAACACTGCCAGGCCAGGGATCTCTGGAAGTTGTCCATAGGTCCCGGCCCGAAAGTCGTCCTGAACAGGCGGGTCAGGTATTCCTCGTCGACGCCCAGGTTCGCCCCGAGATCGTCGTCGTACCTGCCCTCCACTAATCCCCTATAGAATGACTTCGTTGTGATGCAGCCGCTCAAGGTCGACCCGGGACGGCAAAGTTGTTGCAGAGCAACGCGACACTCACGGTGCCATTCGCCATTCCTCGGCCTCTTTTTGATCCACGACTGCAGCTCGGTCATGGAGACGAGCTGCGGGAAAGCGCGTCGCACAAACGGCGACCACACCTGCTCACCGTCGTCTACGTAGAGCCGCAGATGTCGCAGTCTCAGCGCATGTCTGCGCATCATCAACCACGGCATGCCCAGCCCTCCTTTCAGCGGGTGTTGGCAACAAACGGATCGCCTCACCATCGGAACGCTTCCTTTCCACAAAAAGCGGAAGAGGATGCGCTCCATTTCGGTGATGGCGCGATCGGGACAAGGCACGACGGTCAGGCGGTATTCGATGACGGACGCGATGTACGCGTTCGCCACCTCCGCCCGACCTTTTAGGGACAGCTTCCTCTCGGACCATTGCCGGCAGAGAGTGGCCACCCTACTCGTTATCTCGTCCCAGTTCTTCTCCGTTTGCAGGTCCGGACCGAACCAGACTCCGAGCAACTTGACCGGACCGTCCGTCCAGCGTCCCACTACTGAGGCGCTGCCGGACGGTATGGGCTTGCTTCTCCAGGTGCCGAGCAGCAAACCCACCGACTTATCCCGGTTGATTTTCGCTCCCGTCACCGCTTCGTAGTCTTTCAGCGTCTCGCCGACAAGCTCGATGTGCTCGTGGCTAGACGCTATGACGGTGACGTCGTCCGCGTATGCCGACACGCTCGTCCCGCACCCCAGTTCTCGCGGGATGCCCCTCAGCGTCGCCAGCTTCCGCAGTAGTGGCTCGAGAGTCAATACGTACAGGAGCGGCGACAGGGGGCATCCCTGACGAACCGAACGTGCAATGTCGAAGGGTCCCGATAGACGTCCATTGACGCGAACAACCGAACGGATGCCTGTGTACAAGGCAGCCATCCAGCCGCGGAAAACGGGACCGAAGCCGGCCGCTTCGAGGACGGCCTCCAAGTATCGATGGTCTACCCTATCGAAAGCTTTCGATTGATCCAAATTGATCAGGGCCCCACCCATGCCAGGTTCCTTAACTACCCTCTCTATGATGTAGCGCATCAGATGGAGGTTGTCATGGATGCTCCGGCCCGGCACGGCGCACGTCTGCTCCGTGCCGACCAGTTTCTCGATGACAAGCGCCAACCGCTTGGCTAACACCTTGGCCAAAATTTTCATGTCTGCATTGAGCAGAGTGATGGGCCTAAAGTTATCTATGGCGTCCCCCTTGTTTGGATCTTTCTTCAGCAGCGTTACCGCTCCTCGGCTCACAAAACCGGGAATGCTCCCGTTCTGCTGCCAGTTGCAGTACACGACCGCCAAGACTTCTCCAAACAAGTCTGGCATACAGTTGTAAAGCTCGTAGGGCAGACCATCCAAACCCGGAGATTTGTCCGTCGAGCAACCCGCCATCGCGTCCCTCACCTCCTCCGCCGTGATGACCCCTTCGCAGCACTCCGCCTCTCTTGCCGAGAGTCGTGGCAAGCTGTGCAGGTAGGCACTAAAGTCCACCCTGCCTTCTCGCTCGCCACTCCTCCCGAACAGTCGGGCAAAATGCCGCTGAAACGCCTCGCACATCTTGCTCGGCTCGAGCAATTCGCGCCCCTGTTCGTCTACCAGAGACCGGATGGTGGCTCTGTTACCCCGCTGCGCCTCCGCCACCCGGGCCTCTCGTGCGGCTCCAACACCTTCATTCCTCAGAGCACGCATCCTTGCCCTGACAGCACACCCTTCGTGTTTAGCATTGAAGTGTTGGTCGAGGGCCAACCTCGCCGCTAAAACGTCGGATGCGATGCCACTTCGCAATGCCTCTTCTAACTTTATCACTAGCTCCCCCTCTTCTCTGTTCCTCTCTACAGCTAGTGCCCTGCTATACCTTATTGCTTCCGCCCTCACTGCTCTCTTGAGGGCAAACCACCATTTGTTGTTGACGATGGCTCCCGTCAAAGCCCTCTTTACTAACGTGCTAATCCGGTCTCTGAAAACCTGTCTCGACGGGAAAGACGCGTTTAGTTTCCAGTAACCGGGACCCTGCCTATGTGCCTTATCTAAGTCTAGCGTACACGTCACAAGTTTGTGATCCGTGTAGCTGACTATGTGGAACTGTGGACATCCTAAACTATCTCTATCTCTTGTCCTACACACTATCCTATCTAGATACGATCTCGACGACCCAATGCGGTTGCTCCAAGTCCACGTTGGCACATTTGGGTGGTCGAGTCGGTACCTGTCAGACAACTGGAAGCGTCTGAGCAGGTCTATGAGGCCTTTGCATCCCCTTCTACTTTTGTCACTCCCCACGTAGTCTAGATGCGTGTCCAAGGTAGCATTCCAATCCCCCACTAAAAGTAAGGGACGAGACGTTCCCAGGAATACTTCTAGACGTCGAAAGAAGTCTGACCGACCTGTTAAAGGAGGCACATAAACTGCCAGCAACCGAAAAGCGCCTCCATCGCTGCCGTCCACATCTAGGACAACCAGTCTACCCTCCGGGTCCGTAAATATCGTCTTTACTTGGAGATCCAGACTCTTGCGAAAAAGAACCGCCGTGCCACTACCGCCCATCCTCGGCAGACAGGGAGAAAAATAAATGTTAAACTGTCCGCCAAACATGGACTTTAGGGCCCGCGGTTCATGGAGTCTGGTCTCACTAATGGCTATGATATCCAAATTGTGTGACTTGATGTCATTTAAGAGGTACCCTTGTTTCCAAGGGGACCCTAAGCCACGCACATTCACACAACCAATCTTCACCATGATTCTATTTATACGTGTGCTTTAAAGCACAAAACAAAAGAACAGAGTGTTACTTGCCGTTAGAAAGTTTTGTTTCCTCCTTGGATTTTTCACCAAGGAGGCTATTGTACAATTTCTTGCACAAATATTTCTGGAATCCCCCTACCGAGTTGGGGTAGAGGGATTTTATTGTGTTGTGTAATGCTGGTGTTACATGAATAATTTTAATGTGTTTTGGCGGTGTTGTACGTGGGTGGTTGTTGGTTTTGATATCGTTATTTGTGATGTTTGTTTTAGAGTTGATGTAATTCATCAACTCTGTGTTTGTACTGTCTATTGCTGTTAGCATTGTTTTTTTTATATTACTATTGGTGTTAGTAGTATTTTCGGGAGATGTGAATCTCCCTGCTTTGTTTGTGTTTGCATTTTGTTTTGTTTTCTTCTTACTGCGCTTCCTCTTTCCTTTCGTAGCTATTTTCCACTCCTCCCCACTCTCTTCATCGGATGATGGGAGATCTGAGGAGTCAGAAAGAGGTAACGGCAAATTTTGTGCGTCTGTGTGTGTTTCTGTGAATGTTTGTGTTGCTGTTTTTATTGATGTTGGCTCCTTGTTATTTATGTGTGGTGTATGTGATATGGGGGAGGGAGAGGCAGTCTTGGAATTTTCTTTTTTTTCTTCTGTTTTTGCAGTTTCTGTTGTCTTTTCTGTTGTGGTTATTGCTGATATTTCTGTTGTTGTTTTTTGCGTTGCTGGTGGTGTTGGTAGTAAGGTTTTTCTGTTGGGGGTATTTGGTAGTTGCTTCTGTTGTTGTTGTTGTTGTTGTTGTTGTTGTTGTTTTTGTTTAGCGGCCAGAGGGCAGTCCTTTTTCAGATGTGCTTCGCTGTTGCATAGGTAACAGCGAGGTCGCCTGCCCTCTACCACCACATACAGCTTGTGGTCCTCTGCCAATCTAATGTTTGGAGGAATTTTCTGTGAAGCCTCCTCCGTGATGTGGAGAAGGATTTCCAGATTTTTCCCTCCCAGTTCTTTTCCTCTCCGACCGTAATCTCCAAAATATTTGCCTCCTCCATTTCCAGGCACACGGCCGATATCAGCCATTGGGTGTCCAC
>NC_142933.1:84649553-84657053 GCF_046866305.1 Octopus bimaculoides
ACTGAAGTCAAACAACATGAAAAAATAATTCACACAAACACAAGAACATGCAGACACACACACACACACACACACACACACACACACACACGTACAAGCATACACAAGCACACTGTTTACCAAAGGACCAAAAACAAGGGAGATGATGATAATAATAGTTTTTCATTTATTCGGGTTGCTAAAATCACATCAAATGCTCAACATGAATCGACTGGCCGAGAAGTAAAGTGCAGCACAGTTTTGTAACCAAGAAATGTACCTCTGAAATATTTAATGAATGATTTGAAGCCACACACACTCTGTAGAGCAGAGGTTCCCAACCATTTTTTAAAAATCTATGGACTCCTTTGATTGCGCTTGAAAAATTTCAGCTCACCATACAAAAGTGAGCTGAAAAATAAAACTCGTAAACCCGGATCTCGTAAAGCGAGTCCTCATAAAGTAAGGCATTACTGTATATTTTCCCATGTCAAATGTATGACTACTTCTATGTCTTAAAGGCATGTCTTGGATCTTAGGTCTCCTCTCTCTTCCTCCCCAACTTCTCCTGGGTCTCCTTCTCTCTCTCTTCCTCTTCCCTCTTGTGCTGTGTTGTGTTAGTTTGGCTTTTGAAGCACGCGACATAATTTTTATTAAAAATTGCAAAATATCACAAAATACCAAAAGTCCTTGACTTTCAAGAAGAGAGTATTTATGTTGAAGGAAGGTCAACGTTAAATAAGTGAATGTAGGACTTTCAACCTTTGATAAACTTCCCAAACGGAAACATCAGCGTTTTCTCCCTTCATTTATCGTAATTATTTTCTTCTTCTTCTTCTTCTTCTTCTTCTTCTTATTATTATTATTATTATTATTATTATTATTATTATTATTATTATTATTATTATTATTATTATTATTATTATTATTATTATTATTATTATTATTATTATTATTATTATTATTATTATTATTATTATTATTAACATTATTATTAAAGCGGCGATCTGGTAGAATCGTTAGCACGCCGGTCAAAATGCTTAGCGATATTTGGTCCGTCTTTACGCTCCGAGTTCAAATTCCGCCGAAATCGTCAGCCAAGCACTGGGGTCAATGTATTCGACTAACCACCTCCTCTCTCGAAATTTCAGGCCTATAATAGAAAGGATTATTATAGATTATTTTTAGCTTCTTTAAATTCTTTTCAACACGTCTAACTGCATATTCATTTTTTTCCCCGTTTCTATACGAAAGAGATTAATTATAAATTCAAAGCAAAATCACTCAGAGAGCGTAAGCCTCCGCCAAGGGAACACCAACGTCCTCACAACAATTAGCCAGAGATGATTTTTAAAATGAGAATATCTGAAATAAACTCGGCTGTTCTCACAAACAAGAATACTAAAAGTGAACCCGACCGCTCTCAAAAATTAAGTGAAAAAAAACAGAAAAAATAATCCAGAATCCTTGTCTGGCACCGGATCGATTCAAAATCTAATCAGTTCGTGCCAGTCACGAAGCCAAACATCCCGGAAAGTTTTATCCGAATCCATCCAGCGGTTCTTGAGATATCTTGTCCATGGACAAACAAACAAACAAACAAACACGACTGAAAACAATACCTCCGCCTTAGCGAAGGTGGATGTAATAATGCGAAATATAACTTTAAAAATCCATCTCAACAATAACTTCTTTGCTGTGTATCTTTTGAGTGATCAAACTAAAATAGATAAAAATGGTTTCAAATTTTGACACAAATTTTGAGCTAAAGGGTTAGTTGATAACGTTGACTCTTGTGGTCAACTGGTACTTATTTTATCGAGCTCGGTGGAAATTTGAACTAAGAACGTAAACATAGACGACATACCGCTGAGCGTTGCGCCCGACGTGCTAACGTTTCTGCCAGCTCGCCGCCTTAAATATTCTTTTCTACTCTAGGCATAAGACCCGTTTTGGGGAGGGGGCTAGTCGATTAGATTGAATCCAGTACGCAACTGGTATTTAATTTATCGACCTCGAAAGGATGAAAGGCAAAGTTGACCTCGGCGGAATTTGAACTCAGAACGTTAAGACGAAATACCGCTGAGCTTTTCGTCCTGCATGCTAACGATTCTGCCAACTCGCCGCTTTACAGAAGCTACTAATATCAGCATTATAAATGCCTAAGCCCAATTATTTGTAATTAGGTACCAAAGTGTCAGATGAGAATAAGTCAACGATCTGGCAGAACCATTAGCACATCGGACAAAATGCTTGCGGTATTTCGTTCAACTTTATGTTCTGAGTCCAAATTATGCCGAGGTCGGCTTTGTCTTTCATCCTTTCGGATATGGAGTGAGTGTGTGTGTGTGTGTGTGTGTGTGTGTGTGTGTGTGTGTGCATCTGTTCTAATTTAATTAAATTCTATGTCTTTGTGCAACTGAGGATTGCTCTGTATTTTAAATTGATGTAATGATTGCATTGTTCAATTAAACGGAGTTGCATGAAACGATCGTACTGCATTACCTCTGGATATCCTTGTTGCTTATTTTGATTATACGGTTATATATATTTTTTTTCTTGATAGCATGATAGGTTTGATAGGATGATGCCTATATTACAATATTACAATAACCAATAACATGTTGTGCATGCATAGCAATATTACGATCAGGAAATTAGCATTAACATATCTCACACTTTCTCGTGGAACTCCTAGGAACCTTTTTGCAGAACACTAGGGTTCCAGGGAAACCCAGTTGAGAAACCCTAAAATTGCAACTATTCTGTTTTAACCCTTTGCTTATCCTGAGAATTACATGAATTAAGAAAAGTAAAGACTCCCACCTTTGGTCATGAATGATCATGGGATTGCACCTGGAATATTCCCCTCCGAGACACAAGTGCGGGTAAAGTTGTTTATGGAAGACCACCAGTCACCCATGCATACCACGACTCCCCTCTCTGCACCATTATATGTACATAGAGTAAAGGGTAAAGAGCCCCTTTGGTCACGAATGACCATGGGATTGCACCTAGAAAGTTACCCTCCGAGACACAAGACCGGACTAAGTTGTTTGTGGAAGACCAGCATTCACCCATGCATACCAGCCTCCCTTCTCCACGCCACTGATGTTATTCAAGGGAAAGGCAAAGACCGACAGAGTTTGGTACCAGTGACGTCGCTACTCATTTCTACAGCTGAGTGAACTGGAGCAACGTGAAATAAAGTGTCTTGCCCAAGAACACAATACAGCCCAGTCCAGGAATGAAACTCACTACCTCATTATTGTGAGCCAGGCGCTCTAACCACTGTGCTATGCGCCTTTATCATATGAATTACACAGGACATATTTCGTTAGCGTCCCTGCATCGTATATGATACACATTCCCAATTTTCTTTTTCAACGCCTTCAGATTAACTTGAGAGCTATGAAAGGGAAGCACTTTATATCACTCAGAACGTATGAAACAAGGTCCAACTGAAAGTTAACAAAACAAGTATGGACGTTTAAGACAAATTTCTGAAAATTATTAGGACAGGTAAAGTGTTAAGTATCAGGAGTCACTCGCGATGTGAGTGTGGGGGGGGGGGGGAATAGAACTTTGGTAAAGGTGTTGAAAACAAGGAAGGCAGAACGTGAGGAAGATAAAAGTAGTTATTTTGTGGTGGTGGTGGTGGTGGTGGTGGTGGTGGTGATGGTGGTGGTGGTGATGGTGGTATTTGATGTTGTCGGCAAAGGTGCTAATGGTAGTTGCGATATTGTGGTTCTGCTGCTGTTTCTGTTGTTGTTGTTGGTGGTGGTGGTGGTGGTTTTAGTGGTGGTGGTCTTGCTGTCGATGTTATTGATGTTGTTAGTGTTGGTGGTGGTGGTGGTGGTGGTGGTGAAGGTGGCAGTTGCAGTGGCAGTGGTGTTTGTGTTATTTGGCAATAGTAGCGGTAATGTTTTCTTTTTTTTGTTGTTTTTGTTATGCTAGTGGAACACTGAGAATATTACACAAAAATAAATAAATAAATAAATAAATAAACAAACATTCATACAAATAAATAAAACAATAAATAAATAAATAAATAAATAAAATGCGAGAACTCTTCGCACTTCGGAGAGTTTCAAAATAATAACAAAACTAGAACAAGGTTTCAAAGAAATTAAAAAAAAATCAAAGAAAAGACATACAAAAACATATATAAAAAAATAATATTGATTACATTGTTTTATTAATTATATTTGTGTTATAACATAATAATTATGAGTAACACGTTTTTTTTTTCCAAGACATTTAGCCATTAAGAATAGATTTTCTAATGCCATAAATTATAGATTGGAAAATCTGCGGTTGCACCTAGAAACCTCTTTGCCGTGCACCTAGTTGTCCCCGGCGGTGCACACCGTTTGAGAACCACAGCAGTTGATAGAGCATACGTTCTGTCTATTAATTTGGTAGGAGGAAGAGGTGGGGTTGAGGGAGGAGGAGAGATGAGAACAGAAGGATTCGTCACACGGAAACTTATTGGTTACCTCTTTCATTTATCTATTTATTTATTTATTTATTTATTCATTTTGGCCTCTTTTTATCTTTTTTCTTTCTCGATTTTTGTTCTCTGTCTCTTCTTCTTCACCTTCAACTACTACTACCACTACTACTACTACTACTACTACCACCACCACCACCACCACCACCACTACTACTACTACTACTACTACTACTACCACTACTGCTACCGCCGCTACTACTACTACTACTACTACTACTACTACTACTACTACTACAACTACTACTACTATTACTACTACTGCTGCTACTAAAGCTTCTACTACTACTATTACTACTACAGCTACTACTACAACTACCATTATCGCTGCTGCTACTACTACTACAACTTCTACCATTGCCACTTTGTGTGTGTATGTATGTATCTCTCTCTCTCTCTCTCTCTCTCTCTCTCTCTCTCTATATATATATATATATATATATATATATATATATATATATATATATATATATATATATGTACGTATGTAATGTTTATATATGTGTATATATGTGTGTATGTGTGTGTGCATATCTATACACGCACGCTCACAGATTAATATGTGTATGTGTTTTTATGCATCAGTGTGTGCAAGAGAGAGGGAGAGAGATAGAAACAGAGAGAGAGAGAGAGCGAACGAGAGAGAGTCTTCTTTCACATATATTCTTTCTTCCATTTTTTGGCTTCCCTAGTTCATACCTTCTTTCTCTAAAACCGCGTCACACATCTAAAACTTACACACACACATTTCTGTCACACCCGCCACACTCCGTTGCCTTCCCTTTGACTTCACACTCGAGCTCGCACCCACCTACTCACTTCCATAATATGATTATACACACACATACACACACTCCCCGGCACCTCACTCCCCCCCCCACTAATAACGCCATTATACTTTCGCACTTGCATACCTCTACACACAAAAAGAGAGCACTAAAAATAATTCACACTATTCCGGTTTTTCCTTATACCTATCTCAAAATGCGGATATATACATATATGTGCGCCCACACACACGCTCGCACGCTTTCTTCTCCCTTTTGAACTTTCCCCAAAGAACAGCACTCTCGACTGGCTTCTAACCCCTCACCCGTTTTTTTACTTTCTGTTTTCCTCTCTTATCAGCCAGTTTTCTTCTTTCTCACTCCCCCATACTTTCGTTCTGATGAAGGACTAACATCAGAAACGTTACGACGTCCTCCCTTCCTTCTTTTAAGCATTAAGCGAGCAAGTAACTGTTAAAACTTGTCCATACTTTTTGTTCATTGCATTTACGATATATATATTTATATATATGTATGTATACATTTATATATGTATTTATGTATGTATGTATATATGTCATTATTTAGTTTTATTTCAAGATATCTTGCCAATAGAGAAAGAGTCGGTTTCTAACCTAGATCCAATGCTTCTTCATTGGAATTTCAATATCAACAACAAGATATTTTTGCATGTATGCAAACCTTTATTGCATGTATGCAACCTTTATTGTGCTCTGTACTCATAGAACATTGAGCAGTTGTTATGATGTCGGCATTTTGATCTCTTTGGATGTGATATTGCGTCTTCTTTTCACTTTATGTAAACTATCAAATTTAGTCCAACACTTTGTAACAGAACATTTAATGGAAGTATTGATATAAAGTTTCAGCGAATCATTTACCGACATCAGAATTATCTCCCTTATCTCACATGACCCTATAAAGGACACGAACATAATCACAACCCCTTCGTCAGTTTTCTCATATCGCTTTATTTACCAACATCCCACCCTTTGTAAATATCAACCCGCTGAAAGCTATATACTGTTACAAGTCACAAGTATGTTCTGTTTTTTTTTTTTAATATATTTATTTAATGCTGGGGTGTAACCTATTTTAGTCGAGTGAAGTAACCTTTAACATGAAGGTCATCATATATATAGCCATAGGGCAGAGTGTCAATGGCGAAGATATAAAACATCATTGCAACTGAAATTTGAACATTTCACAAAAGCACCAACACGAGTTTAAGTAAAACACAAATAGATTATAACAGCGATAACAATAACAACAACCACAATGACAACAACCACAATAATAATCTTTTCTATTGTAGGCACAAGGCCGGAAATGTTTTAGAGGAGGGGTTCTAGTCGATCACATCGACCTCGAAAGGGTGAAAGACAATGTCAACACTTGTTGTTGGCACTCCGTCGCTTACGACGTCGAGGGTTCCAGTTGATCCGATCAACGGAACAGCCTGCTCGTGAAATTAACGTGCAAGTGGATGAGCACTCCACAGATACGTGTACATCTTAACGTACTTTTCGGAGATATTCAGCGTGACACAGAGTGGGACAAGGCTGACCCTTTGAATTACAGGCACAACAGAAACAGGAAGTAAGAGTGAGAGAAAGTTGTGGTGAAAGAGTACAGCAGGGTCCACCACCATCCCCTGCCGGAGCCTCGTGGAGCTTTTTAAGTGTTTTCGTTCAATAAACACTCACAACGCCCGGTCTGGAAATCGAAACGGCGATCCTATGACCGCGAGTCCGCTGCCCTAACAACTGGGCCATTGCGCCTCCACTCAATGTCAACACTAGCAGTATTTGAACTCAGAACGTAAGGACAGACGAATTGCCGCTAAGCGTTTCGCCCAGTGTGCTAAGGGATTTGCCAGCTCACTGCCTGTGATTTGAACGTAATATTAGCGAGCTGAGCGAAACGTTAGCACGCCGGGAAAATGCATAGCGGCGTTTCTTCCGACTTTACGTTTTAAGTTCAAATGCCGTCGGGGTCGACGTTACCTTTTATGTTTTCGGGGTCGATAAAAGAAGTATCAGTCAAACACCGAGGTCGATGTAATCGACTAACCCCCTCATCCAAATTTTCAGGCTTTGTGCCTATATTAGAAAGAATTATTATTATTAGAATTAGAATTATTATTCCCCTTTTTTTTCAGCAATTGAAGAACCCAACTGTCTGTTCTTACCAAACTTAAGTCATCTACAAAAGAAATCC
>NC_142933.1:84667053-84672053 GCF_046866305.1 Octopus bimaculoides
GAGCTAGGAGGAGGAGGAGGGGCTAGGAGGAGGAGGGACAAGGAGGAGGATGGGAAGTGAGGAGGAGGGGCAGGGAGGAGGCGAGGCAAGGAGGAGGAGAGACAAGGAGGAGGAGGGGCAAGGGAGAACAACAACAATAACAACTACAACGTCCACAATAACAACCACAATGACAATAACAACAGCAACAACAACAACGACAACAACCTACAACAACGTCCTGTTATTAAGATTCTGTCAGCTTTAAACCCCGAAGATAATATGAAGATTGTCACAATGTCCGTGATGGTAACCGCTACTTTGCGGGAATTTAAATCAATTCTCTACTCCGCTAGGTGACAGGGGCTATGTGACAAACAGACAGGCGTCGGAGCCAACGAAGATACCGCTTTGTGGTCGTTCGATCGGCTAGAAATGAATGACAAATCTTTCTAATCTCACATCATATCGCTTTAAATATAGCTACAGACCAGTCATTCTCGATTCTCGCGTAACGTACGTGACAGTTAGAGACGCAACTTATGAAATATCTAAGATAAATCTTGAACACTAGCAAGAATTGTATTGATTCATTTTTCACAGTAAAGACTGCCGACCCAGGAAAGTATCAAATACTTTTTTTTTTATATTTGAGGAGCATAAAAAGCCCTCATGGTGTTAGTTTTTTAACCAATTACTCCAAAATATATTTATTTACGCCGACGTTATCCCCTTGATTTAAAAGAAGAAAATCGTAGATTTTTTTAATTCAAAAGGTTCATTGGATCTATTTACATAGAGAATACAATTATAAATATAAAAAGTATAAAACAAATGCAATAAAATAAATTAATATCCTCATTATGAAACAAAGTGGACGCGCAATGGCCCAGTGTTTAGGGCAGCGGACTCGCGGTCATAGGATCGCGGTTTCGATTCTCAGACCCGAGGCTGTAGTAGGAGACACTTGCTCAATGGGTGCCATGCAGTGGGACTGAACCCGGAACTGTGTGGTTAGGAAGCAAGCTTCTTACCATATCTGTAAGTGTATCCCCGTGTTTTTAAAGCCTGTGTTAGCACGTGTGTGCTACGCTTGGTTGTGTGTTTGAAGTTATATATGTTAGTATTCGTATTTAAGTATGTGTATATACCTGCATGTGTATATGTATTTGTGAATGTGTACTTGTATGCTCATATATGCGTTTGCGCAAGTGTGCGTTTATTTGTCTGCATGCAGATGTTTATATATATATATATACATATCATTCCCACTGCGTGGTACCTTGGACAAGTGTCTTCTATTATAGTCTCGGGCCGACCAAAGCCTTGTGAGTGGATTTGGTAGACGGAAAACTGAAAGAAACCTGTCATATGTATGTATATATATATATATATGTGTGTATATGTTTGTGTGTCTGTGTTTCTCCCCGCAACGTCGCTTGACAACCGATGCTGGTGTGTTTACGTCCCCGTAACTTAGCGGTTCGGCAAAAGAGACCGATAGAATAAGTACTAGGCTTCCAAAGAATAAGTGCTGGGGTCGATTTGCTCGACTAAAGGCGGTGCTCCAGCATGGCCACAGTCAAATGACTGAAACAAATAAAAGAGTAAAAGAGAGTAAAGAGTATGCATATATGCATGTATGTTTGTGTGTGTTTGTGCCTGTGTGCTTGCATTTTCATATACACTTGTGTTTGCGCATTCGCACATGCCTGCATGTATATGTTTATACGTTTGTGAATATATGGCCTACGTGTTTCTGCCGATGTGTTTGTGTCTATTTAATAATGGATTCCAAAGAATTTGTAATGTATTTTTAAGTAATGTTAATGATAACTTAATTTGTCATGAAATATTACGGTTAACCATTTAAATGAGAGATCTAAGTGGATATGTCAGCAGTCATTTTTCCACTAATCTGATTTGCTTTAAGATTTATTCTTGTACCGTCGATCTTTGTTATGCAACTTCTACCGGAAGTAAAATAGCTCATATGATGGATCTCGCGTCAAATTTAACGTCCAGTTTTCCAGCCAGAAACAGATTAAGCATTAAACAAAGTAGGCACGAGCCTAGAGCACCAGGGGAAGGGAGTACCACTGAGTTTGTTTTCTCTTTTGTTTTTTTTTATTTCTTCCACTGCCGGATTTACGATGCGAAAATAGTAAATTTTAAATGTTGATAATTCGAGCGAAGTTGTTTTGTTTTGTTTTGTGCTATTTTGTTTCGTTATTTATGAGTCAATAATTTGATTATCTTGTTTATTGCTATTTAGTGTTAAATAAAAAAATTAATTTTTTAAAAGTGTGTGTGTATATATATATATATATATATATATATATATATATATATATATATATATATGGTTGTGAGATATTGTTTAGTCTGGTCTCACCTGGCCTGGAAGAGAAGAGAATTTTTAATTAGGTGTATATCTTATATTTGCTAAATTTAGAGAAAAGAGCAGTACTCATGGCATTTGCAGGCCCTCCAAAACCGATGAGCTTGATATTCTTATGCTTCTAATTAATCTACTGCTGGAAAGACATGAACAGGGAAACGTTTCCAGAGGGATGATGTTCCAGTGAAGAAAGACTGGTCATAAGAGTTAGTGTGGTGTCAGATTTGGACTTGCAACAACAGTGATAAAAGTGTGTGTGTGCGCGCGCGTGTTGTGCATATACTTACCAGTGGATACCTGCTAATGACAAAACCCAAAGTGGCAGAAATATGCATTTAGCAATGCCACCACCACAAGTGGACGATTTTCACCTGCTATTGATATATTATTATTTTTTATCACTATACGTCTATAAGAGATTCTTTCTTGAGACGAATCCCATAGTTTATCAGCCTTTCAACGGCACATTTACTTTAAGTATAATACACATATTGCTATTTTGAACTAATACTGTTTCTATCAGTATTAACGAAATTTTTCTGTGTGTGTTTAATTTCATATCCGTAATCTAATTACCTTCCCATATTTCTTAAGTGGAAAAATCTTAAGCACTAAAGACACCCTACGAAAAAAAAAAAACAGAAAAACGGCATCACAATAAGGATTTATAATATGGACTTATCAAGGCCCTGGTTTATATGCAGTTTCTTAAATCTTCTTTGTGACATCTGGTGGATTTAGAGCACTGCGAAACCTTTTAAAGACAAGCTTTTAATTTATTTTTGTTATTCTTTGATGAATTTTGACTTTATGAAAGAGACAGAAAAAAAAAAGATTAATAAAGATATATAATCATTTTTATGTAGGGATTTCCTGAGACAGGAAATTAATTTTGAGGCTTCCCCCAAGAATAAAAAGATTGGGAAAAGAAGGTCCAAAGGAATAACTTTGAAATGTCATGAAACAAAAGCATACGTAGATGTAACATAAGAGAGCGTAAATAAAAAGGATACCACACAGACGCACACACAGAGCACAGACATACACACACACATACGCACACACATACACATACACACACTCTCCCCCTCTCCTTCTCTCTTTCTCTCTCTTCTCCCTCTCTTTCGCTTCTCTCTTTCTCTCTCTCTTTGGCACATACACACACACATTCTTACATACAGCTCTCTCTCTCTCTCTCTCTCTCTCTCTCTCTCTCTCTCTCTCTCTCTCTCTCTCTCTCTCTATCTATCTATCTATCTATTTATCTCTATCTCAATCACACACATACACACTCCCTTTTTCAGATTCCTCTCTCTACTCCTCTCATGTTTTTGTCTCTTAGTCATCATCATCATCACTAGCAGCAATAGCAGTAGCATCGTCGTCATCATCATCATCATCATCATCATCATCAATAACTACTACTACCTCTACTACCACAACAACAACAACAACATCCCTTTTCTGTCTTCAACCGATAGCATCCAACGACACTCTGAGTAGAATCGGACACTCGAAACTCTCTCTCTCTCTCTCTCTCTCTCTCTCTCTCTTCCCCTCTTTCTCTCCGTCTCCTTCCCTCCCTCTTTCTCCATTTCCTTCTCTCTCCTTCTCTTTCATTATTTTCGTCTCTCTCTCTCTCTCTCTCTCTCTCTCTCTCTCTCTCTCTCTCTCTCTCTCTCTCTTTCTTCTCTCTTTCTTCTCTCTTTCCCTCTCTTTCATTCTGGGCCTCATTCTTACTCACACACAAATAACCCTCACACCAATTCTCTCTGTCTCTCTGTCTCTCTCTCTCTCTCTCTCTCTTTTATTCCCCCGCATATTCTGTTTCTGTTTCTCTTTCTGCTTCTCTCTCTCTTTCTTTCTCTCTCTCTCTCTCTCTCTGTCTGTCTCATTCACACACAGACTCTCACACTTTTTGTCTTTCTCATATTCTCCCTCCCTCCCCATCTCTCCCTCTCACCGTCTCCCCCTCTCTCCATCTCTCCCTCAATCATCACCTCTCCACCTCTCTCCAACTCTCCTCTCTTCCCTTCTTTTCACCTCTCTCCCTCTCGTCCCGTCTCTCTCTCTCTCTCTCTCTCTCTTATCCGGACTTTAGATCCTCTCAGCCTTTTTTTTTCGTCTCCTTCTTCCTACCATCATACATAAACACAATTTATCTCGAGCGCTACTCACTACTCCGAGCAAAACCAGCCAATCGAGACTATCATCTGATTCAGAACATCTGCATCTTCCCTCTCACCTATAAGCATTCACTTCCCTACCATCAACATATTCTTTCCATCTCGACCAGGTTTAAATCTACCCGAAACTGCGAACTGACCGGGTTCGAAACTCAAACGACGAATTCGAAGAAACTAGATTAAAATGCTCTGTCCGTATGCAGCAGGGAAAATACGGTTTTGCGGAGCTGGGGGGAGTTGAAAAGCATGACTAAGCTCTGATTACTTGTTGCTAGGTTACAGGTAAGGCGTAATAATGTAAATTTTTTTAATCAACACATTCGCAGGAGATAATTAAGAGTTAGCGGTTCCCTTTGAACTTTAATACTCAATCAGCGGACCTCCTGGTTCGCGCAGAGTCGCTTCTCCAATGCTCATTACCACAAAACATCATT
>NC_142933.1:84677053-84717053 GCF_046866305.1 Octopus bimaculoides
TTGGTAAATCCTTAGAATAATGTCATTATAGCGTCCTTACACGGTTTGCAGTTAGCATCACATCAAAACGAATTTAATTCAGCCGGCCAGTTAATTGCGATGTCAGTGATTTTTTTCAGTCACTGTTTTACTACATTCAGTAGCGGCTGATTTTGTGTTAGCATGCGTTTGCCCGTGGATACTTGCTATTGACGAAGCTCAAAGAAGGGGAAATACAAATTTAGCAATCCCACCACCTCTGATGATGATTTTTGTCTGCTGTGGTACTATATTACTATATGCTATATTACTGTGTTTGTGTGTGTGTGTGTGTGTGTGTGTGTGTGTGTGTGTGTGTGTGTGTAAGTATACCGATACATAGAGAGAGAGAGAGAGAGAGAGAGAGAGACAGACAGACAGACAGACAGACAGACAGACAGACAGACAGACAGACAGACAGACAGATAGATAGATAGATAGATAGATAGATAGATAGATAGAAACTTCTACCACAGTAATTTTACGCCAATAGTGTTTTCATTTACGTTTCAGTCGTTACAAAACAGAAGTCAGATACGCTCAAACGTCTCATTTCGTCAATATGGCTGTCTACGCATACTATAAGCGTTTGTGCGTGTGGTTGTGTGTGAGCCTGTGCTAGTGAGTACGCACGTTTATGTGACGGTGTGTATGTGTATGAAGGTACGTGTGTTCGTGTATGTGTGTGCAGCAAAGTTTGTTTGTGTGTATTAGGGAGGTGAGATGCATTTGTGTCTTCGTATACGAGGCCCTCGGGTAATTTACTCATTTCGAAGGTTTCTTTAAATGAACATGACTAATTTGAAGTGAACTGTTGACTTTCGATACAAACTCAAACACAAATACGCAAATGTACACACACACACACATTCACAGTATTACAGGCACGCACACAAGCGCACATATATATCTACACAAACACACACACACACACACACATATATATATATATATATATATATATATATATATATATATATATATATATATATATACAGTAACACACACGTATACATAGAATTTTTAGATGGAGGCTTACAAACACAAACCTACCAAGACACATACGTTGGTAGTTTCACACACTTGCATTCTTTCTATAATACATACACCAACACACACATACATACGCGAACAGACATACATACACACACACACGTATACAAACACAAGAAACACATGAGCACATACAAACATACATACATATATTCGTACATACATACATACACATACGGACACTCAAGTACTTACGCTTTCGTGAGTACTTAAGCAGTTCCACAATTATAATTAATATATACACACTAGAATACGTATATATATTCACACAATCATACATACAGACATGATATTCACATTACATATTCACGCACGTATATAAATATTTATACATACAACACACACTTGCATTAATACCAACACGCCCTACAGTCATCGTTATACACACACACACACACATAGTGTATATATATATATATATATATATATATATATATATATATATATATATATATATATATATATGTACATACACACAGACACACACATACATACACGGACACAGACACACATACACACACGGACACAGACACACACATATATATATATGTATATATATATATATACACACACACACACATACATGAGCACACGTGTATACAGGTACACACGCATTCATACCTGTATACAATCAGTGAGGTATTTACACTTATAAGTTATCATGCACACACAGGCGCGCGCACACACAAACACACGCACGCACGCACGCACACATGCTCACACAAACACTCCTACTTACCTGAAACTAATTGAGAGTAACCTAAACACACAAGCATGGGTCGAGAGAGGTGTATATTAACGTTTGTGCACGCATATATATTTATATAATCAAGCGTGTTTGCGTCTGTGTACAAACAAATCTACTCTCTCTCTCTCTCTCTCTCTCTCTCTCTCTCTCTCTCTCACTCTTTCTCTCTCTCTCCCTCTCTCTCTCTCTCTCTCTCTTTCTCCCTCTCATCACTCACTTTCTTTCTCTCTCTTTCTACCTCCCTCCCACACTCTCTCTCCCTCTCGCTTTCACTCAATCTCTGCTCTCTTACAAAAACACGCATCTACATACCCCACATATACATACAAACATATATATATATATATATATATATATATATATATATATATATATACACATACACACACACACATTACATACAAATTCATATAAATATTTTTGTGTATATATTTGAGTTTGTGTTTGTGTGTGTGTGTGTGTGTGTGTGTGTGTGTGTGTGTGTGTGTGAGTTTGTGCTTGTGCATGAAGATATACATACCATGTTTATAGGCACATTATATCATGGTTTGTATATATATATATATATATATATATATATATATATATATATATATATATATGTGTGTGTGCGTGTATAAAAATCATATGTGCGTTGTATATATGGGTATGTGTGTGTGTGTGTGTGTGTGTGTGTGTGTGTGTGTGTGTGTGTGTGTGTGTACGTATATGTATGTATGCATGTTACTGTTTATGTATGTTAGCATGTTTGTATGCATTTATGCAGGTATGCATGTGCGGTGGGTGTGTGATGGGTTTACTCAGAAGTATGGCCACGCACAACACTAATATCAATAATAGCAAAAAACAAAACAAACGAAATACAGAGGAAGGAAGGAAGTACGGAAGGCCTGAGGAACATTGCTTGCTAAAATTAACATATAAGAATCAATAAATGAATTTTAAAAATCAAATAAACACATATACATACATACATACATACGTGTGTGTGTGTTTGTGTGTGTGTGTGTGTGTGTGTGTGTGTGTGTGTGTGTGTGTTTGAAAGAAAATATCTGAACGCCCAGCCAACCAGCCAACCTTGAGAAATTATGAAAAAGAAAATATCACCTCATATCCGAAACCTTGAAATGATTTCATTAAATTCAAGTCATTGAAATTACCTGAGGTAGAAAGTAATCAAATTAGAATCATTGAACGTGATAGCGTTGGAAACATTGGAGCAGAAATAAAAGTTTGGCAAAGCTCAGTTGCTTTTTTTGGAGGGGAACAAAAGGGATGGGGAAGTATTTTATATCTGTTTTAGTGGAAATGGAAAGAATTTGATTCAGTTCGATTCGGTTTTATTTATGCTCAGTTATTTTCGGTTTTTTTATTTTTTTATTTTTTTTTTTTTTAGTTCAAATCCTGCGAAGGTCAACTTTGCCGTTAATCCTTTTGACGTTGATAAAATAAAGTAACAGGCGATCATTTGAGTTGGTGATATCCGCTAATCTCCTTTCCTTCAAAGCCATTGACCGTTTTGTCAAAACCAGAAACTATTATTATTATTATTAGTAGTAGTAGTAGTAGTAGTAGTAGTAGTAGTAGTAGTAGTAGTAGTAGTAGTAGTAGTAGTAGTAGTTCAAATCAGGCGGAGCTTTGACTTCGCCTTTCGTCCTTTCGGAGGTCGACAAATTAAGTACCAGTTGAGTACTGGGGGTCGACGTAATCGACTACCCCCTTCCCCCAAATTTCAGGCCTTGTGCCTACAATAGAAAGGATTATTATTATTATTATCATTATTATTATTATTATTATTATTATTATTATTATTATTATTATTATTAGTTCATATAAAGGACTGAAGTAACTCAGCAGAAATGTAATAGATAGATAGAAAAGTTCTTTACTTTTGTATACGATTGACACAATCCATTAAAAATTATTAACATAGCTGACGTAATCCATCACCAAGGCCAACTTAATGACAAAAAGCGCAACTCGAAAGTAACTTATTTATTTTCGCTTTCAACAATATATTTATACATTATTATTATATATATATTTATATATTATTATTATTATTATTATTATTATTATTATTATTATTATTATTATTATTTAAAACACTTTGATATGGCCACATGCAACAAATTTTCGTAGGTTCGTTACAGGGACCTAGCTCGTCAAGCACAGACAGCAGAATGTTATTAATAGCACACACACACAGATACACAAGTACACTCATGCAGAGGCACCGCCTTGAAGAGTATAGTCGAACAAATTGAATACAGTCTTGCTATTCCTCTGTCGGTCTCTTTTGCCGAACTGCTAAATTACGGGACACAAATAACCCAACAGCCGTTAGTGGGGGACGAATACAACAGAACCACAAAAACTCTTGTGCGCGTGTGTGACCCCGAAACTCGCTTTGCCAACAAGTATTTGAGTTTTTGTGTTTCTCTTGTATTCGTCCTCTACTGACGGTTGCTGGCTTATTTGTGTCCCGTAATTTAGCAGTTCGGCAAAAGATCCGATAGAGGAAGTGCAAGACTGCGTTCAGTTTACATTATTTACATTATTTACAATTGATGGATGTTTGTCCTCATACGTCAATTGTAAATAATGTAAATAATGTACATAATCCCTCATCTCTTAAATATAGAACTGCGTTCAGTTTGTTCGACTAAATCCTTCAAGGCGGTGCCCCAGCATGGCAGCAGTTCATTGACTGAAGCAAGTAAAAAGATAAAAGATTAAAGCTAAAAGATATAGCGTGTGTTTACATATATATACAAGCATACATACATATATATACACATGCAAATGTGTGTGTGTGTGTGTGTGTGTGTGTGTGTGTGTGTACATATATATATATATATATATATATAACACGGACATATATATGCATGTATGTAATGTATGTTTATATATAGTACATATCTATATATATATATATATATATATATACATAAATATGTGCGCGTGTGTGTGTATGTGTGTGTGTGTGTGTGTGTGTGTGTGTGTGTGTCGAAGATGCATTATCTGTCATCTTATCTGTTGCACACCTTTCATCATTCTGCATATTTCACACTTCTTTTTTTTTTACTGTCTTGTTTTTAATATCGGTATTTAGGAATGTATGAGACATAACATTACAAAACATGCTCCATCGAAATATACACCCCACACATTGACACCCCACACATGAAGCGCACGCAACAATCACACAGCACACACTATCACTATGCACCACATAGTATATGGGATATATATATATATATATATATATATATATATATATATATATATATATATATATATATATATATATATATATATACACACACAGTATACGCAGGAACTGAATATTCATCGCACATTACTGTGTGCAATCGGACACAGCACAAATCCACTCAACGCTCACATGCAATATAAACATAAGTGACATCACGTATTATACATACAAGACATATAACTAATGTAAGGGACAAAACATTTATACACACACACACATATACACTCGCATACACTCACTCGGTATATACGGGATGTATACCCATACAGTACTGCATATAAGATGCGAAAGGCCCATGATGCAATGCATACATTCACTACAAAATACTGACTGAATACCCACAAAACATACACATACATACTGCAACACATAATGTCCAGAAACTACTTTACAATACGCAAACACAGTTAACACACACACACACATACACACAAACACCATTCATATAGTTCATATAATATTCTTTCTATGCATACACACACGCACACACATCACGCACACACACATACATACATGCATATACACATATGCCGACACAAAATATATAAAGCACGCAGAATGCAATGTATTGATACAAAATGCAACATATACACTCATGCAATATAAACACGAAACATAAACACGCAGACATACCTACACACATACGCACACACACTTTCCCACACACACACACCACACATATATTTTCACAAATACCCACATACAAACCCCCGCGCACACACATGCAGCGCACGCATGTATTCCCCTCTACTCCACTTCACCAATTCGCTGTCAGCTATATTCCTGCTGAGATCAAAAACCTGAAGATGTAAATCTCATTGGGAGAAACTTAATAACGAATCTCAGCCTCTTCAACCAAGCCTCTCTCTCTCTCTCTCTCTCTCTCTCTCTCTCTCTCTCTCTCTCTCTCTCTCTCTCCTTCTCTCCTTCTCATCTCCATTTCTCTTTCATTTGTCATTATTTATTTATTACGTTATTCCTACCTTTATCTATTTTATTTATTTATTACTTTCTTCTCCTTTCCTTTTTCTTCTCTGCATTTATTTATTTTATACAAATGTTCATTTATTCATCCATCTACCTTATCTGCTAACATTTCCTCATCTTACTTTCTAACGTTATTTTATAACACCTTCTAACGTATTTTTTTTCTAACATTTACACATTTATTTGTGTTACATCCTGACATTATTCGCTAACATGTTTTTAACGCTATTTCTAACATTTCCTAACGCTATCTCTAACACTTTCTAATGCAATTTCAAACATTTTCCAAGGTTATTTTTACTACCAAATCGTAAGCATTAGTTTCTGCCAATTTCTAATGTTATTTTTCTATCGTTATTTTCTAACGTCATTTTCTATCACGTTCTAATAGTATTTCTTTTTTTTTACCAAAGACTCACGTTATTTTCTTACAATTTCAAAAGGTACTTTCTACGAATTTCTCACGTTATTTCCAACCAATTCCTAACAGTCATTACCTTTCATTTCTAACGTTGCTTTCGACTAAATTGTAACGTTATTTTAACGTTATTTTCTACCAATTTCTGGCGTAATTCTCAATCAATTTCTAACGTTTTTCCTAAAAGTTTCTTTCGTTATTTTCTAACTTTTTCATTTCCGCAAGTTCCTAAAGTTATTTTCCACATTTTTTGTATTTCTCTCCGTTTTTCTAATCTAACCTTTCCCTATTTTCTTTCTATATTCTTTTTCCTTCTTTCACATCTTTCTCACATTCACACATACAAACATTCACTCATGTTCTCATCCTTTTCTTTATTCCGTTGTATTATGAATACTTCTTTCTTTTCTGTCTTTATCCCCCCTCTCTCTCTCCTCTTCTCGCTCGCCCTCACTCACTCACTCTATCTCTCTCTTCTTCTGCCTTTCTTTCTCTACCCCCCTCTTTTAATTCCTTCTCCAATATATTTCTCTCCATGTCCCTGTGACGAAAGAAAATTGCGAGAGACGTGAGCAAGAATGCAGATGTCAGTTGAAGGTAGCACTAGCTAAGGGCGAGTAACTTGACGCCAGAGACAGAAGCGCTCTTCTGTACACCACAGGAACAAGCACTAAGATAAATTATACCAAACACAGGATTGATAATAAAACAGTGACAAACGCAGGATGTGTGGTGATAAAGGTGAGACTGTATGGCATATTGGATGAATATACGAAGCTGGCTCAAAATGAATCGAAAAGAAAACACGATAATGTTCCTTGAACGATTCACTGGAAGATGTGTGGCAAGTACAGATTGAATGGAGCAAAGACGTGGTATGGGAAAAGCCTCAGAAAGAGTAATCGAGACACTAGAATGAGGTCGAAATCCATCATTCTCAAAGTCACCTTCTTTCAGTTAATTATGTTTGTTTTGTTCACACATCGTCCAAAGATAGAAATTGTTCCCTGAAGACGAAAAACAACAGTAATCGAGCATTTACATGGAAACTGTCAGAACGTATTAAGAATGAGTAGATATATCATTAATTGGATTGTCGCTTTTCTACTGGCAGGCCATGAAATAATAAGAGATAATTTCTTAGAATAAATAACAGCATAATATAAACTCATAATAATTAAAATTACATCTGTATTTTTAAAATTAAACTCCACTTGCGTTGATCGTTTCTACCATACCACTTTTACATTCTCATAAGACTTTTTAAAAGGCCAAGATCTTTCGTAAGGAGTTCTTAAATTTGAGTGTGCGAATAAGGGTCCACATTCAGTGGAAAGTTAGCATGTACGATATAGTAAACACTCAAAAATTTTAGCTGGTATCTTTTTTGATATATACAACAATACCTATTTCAACACACGATTTCCAGACACAGCGTATGGTACTATACGTTCTGCTTCTCCTATTGAAGATTTTAATCCGCATCTCTGTGAGTTCTTCCCGTTGGTCTTTAGATAATACAAGGAAAATAACAAGTATGTTATTTTTCTCTTTTCTTATTTTAGCTTAGTAAGTTTTACATAGAGGAAAAAAAAAAGGGATTTTGAAATATTTTACCAAGGCGCAGCTCAGGCATGGCTGTGAAGTTAAGAAACTCGCTTACAACCACGTGATCACGGGTTCAGTACCACTGTGCGGCATTTTGTGTTTTCAGGTGTCTATTATATTCCCCTGTCCGACCAATATCATTTGAGTGAATTTGGTAGACGGAAACTGTATGGAAACCCGTCGTATAGTATATATATGTATATATATGTATGTGTGTGTGTCTTTGTGTTTGTTTCCACCAAGCTTGACAACTGATGTTGGTTATTTACGTCCCTATCAGTCTCTCGGCAAAAGAGACTGATACAAAAAGTATCAGACTTAAAAACTAAAAAAGTACTGGGGCCGATTTGCTCAGCTAAACACTTGAAGCCAAGCATGGCCGCAGTTCAAAGACTAAACAAAGAAAAGATAAGGGAAGGGTTTGGAACATTTGCATACCAAGCCCCGTTTACGAGGTTAGTCTCGTTCGGTAGAGAGAAATTATATGAGAGCTCGTCGAATGGGCTAGTTCTATCGTTCAAAGAGGAAACGAGCAGATTTAATCAGCTACCCATTTCTACAGCGCCACACTGGGCCCTTGTAAATCATATATGACGTGAGGGAATTATTATTCTATGCAGACAGTACTGAGTTCATCAACAAGTATCGATCTTCTTAGAAAGGATCAAACTAAACATCGGCCATCATCGACCTCATCAGCCTTGGACCAGCAAGGGGTACAGTCCCCCGCCTCTCTCTCTCTCTCTCTCTCTCTCTCTCTCTCTCTCTCTCTCTCTCTTTCTCTCTCTCTCCTCTCTCTCTCTTCTTTCTCTCTCTCACTCTCTCATAACTCGTCATACCCCGTTTTCTTCATTCCTCCTCATCCCCCTCCCTCTTCTTCTTGCTTCCTCTCTTTTCCTCACTCTCCTCCTCCTTCTTCTCTCTGCGTCCCTCCCCTCATCATTCCTCCCTCCCTTCTTCTGTCTCCTCCTCTCTCTTTTTTTCTCTCTCCCCATCACTTCTCCCACATCACATCTCCTCCCTTCTACTTTCACTCTCCTCATACCGTCCCTATCCTCAGAACCTCTTACCTTCTACCTCCTTATCCCTCCTCCACATCATTTCTCCCCCTCATCCTCCCTTCTCTTCTCTCCTTCTTTCTCCTTCACTTTCCTCATCCTTCCTACCTCATCATATTCCCTCCTCTCTCCTCATACTTTCCCCCTCATACCACCTCCTTCCTCGTACCTTTTATCTCCTCAACCCTCCCCCCATCCCATGCTTCCTAATTCCTCTTCATCCCGCCCTCTCCACATCTTACCCCTATTTCGTCACTCCATATCCCGTCCCATCCTTAACCCCCGATCCTCATAATCCTTATCTTTCCCTCCCCCCTTCCCTCAGACGACAAAGGAGCGACCGAACGAATAATTAACACGAAAAGAAGATAGAAATCATACTTCTCTGCAGATTAGACTCGTTGAAAATAGGGGAGACTTACAGACAGATTCCTGGAGATTAGTAAATTCTCTATTAGTTAAACAACAGAGAGAGGAGAGAGAGGGGGGAGAGAGAAAGAATGAGAGAGAGAGAGAGAGAAAGAATGAGAGAGAGAGAGAGAGAAAGAATGAGAGAGAATGAGAGAGAGAGAGAATTAGAGAGAGAGAATGAGAGAGAGAGAATGAGAAAGAGAATGAGAGAGGGAGAGAAAACGAGAGAGAGAGAATGAGCGTGAGAATTAGAGAGAGAATTAGCGTGAGAATGAGGGAGAATGAGAGAGAGAGAAAATGAGAGAGAATGAGAGAATGAGAGAATGAGAGAGAGAGCGTGTGTGTGAGAGAGAGGAGAATCAGAGAGAGTGGGAGAAAGCACGTATGAGAGAGGGTGAGAAACAGACAGATATGGAGACAGAGGCACAGAGAAAGAGTGAGAGAAATAGAGACGAAAAGAAAGAGAGAAATGGAGACGAAACGAGAAAAAGAGAGAAATAGAGACTAAAAGAGAGATAAAGACGAAAAGTGAAAGAGAAATAGAGATGAAAAGAGAAAAAGAAATAGAGATGAAAAGAGAAAGAAAGACAGACAGACAGACACAGACACACACTTACGCACCTACATTCACACACTCAGACACACACAATCACACCGAAAGAGACAGAGAGAAACACAGAGAGAGGAGATGAAAACAGGAAAGAAAACAAAACGAAACTATAAGACGCAGAGACACGGTTATACTATAAAAATGATAGAGTGCAAGAAATGGGTAGACAGAGAGAAAGACACACAGACAGACTGAGAGAAAGAGAAAGAGACGGACAAACATAGAAAGGTATTTGGAAATAAGAAACATGAGTAAAACGAGAAAGAGAAAGATAAGATAAAGAAAATGCGACGGAGAGAGGTGAGATTTAAGAATAGAGATTGCGCGCGCGCGCAGTGTGTATATACGCATTTATGTATGTACTCACGTATGTGTGTGTGTGTATGCATGTATGTATGTACCCATGTATGTGTATGTATGTATGTATGTATAGCAAAAAGGTTCAGATAAGGAGAGAGAAGGAATTTTAAATGGAACGAAGAAGAACAAGGATGAATGAAACTGCTGAAAGAGAGAGAGAGAGAGAGAGGAATGTTTGAAAAAAAAAGTCAGAAAACGAAAGACAAAAGTGTTGAGAGGGAGTGGTGGGGTAAAGAAAAGAAAAGAGACAGAGAACAATACGGTGATGTTTAATGATGAAGATAATGTAAGAAGAGATATACAGCGAGGGAGAGGAGGAGAGTGTAAGAGAGAGGGAAACATACAGATAGTGAAAAACACTGAGAGAGAGAGAGAGAGAGAGAGGGAGAGAGAAAGAGAGAGAAAGAGAGAAAGAGAGAGAGAGAGAGAGAGAGAGAGAGAGAGTCCAAGTAGAAAGATATATTTTTTCAATGCGTAAGTACTGATAGAACAGCATATATAGGAGAAAACGAGATATATATATATATGTATATATATATATATATATATATATATATATATATATATATATATATATATATATATATATATATATATATATATATATATATATATATATATATCACTTGTTTCAGTCATTGGACTGCGACCATGCTGGGGCACCGCCTTGGTGAATTTTAGTCGAACGATTCCAACCTACTACTTTTTTAAAGTCCGGTACTTATTCTAACGGTGTCTTTTGCCGAACCGCTCAGGTACGAGGGTGTAGACAAGCGGTCGTAGGTGACAAAGACAGATGCACACACACACATGTAGATAGATAGATAGATAGATAGATAGATAGATAGATAGATAGATAGATAGATAGATAGATACGATGGACTTCTTTCAGTTTCCGTCTACCAAATTCACTCGCGAGTATTTAGTCGTTCCGAGGCTATAGTAGAAGTCACTTAACCAAGGTGCCATGCAGTGGGACTGAACCAGGAACAATGTGGCTGGGAAGCATGTATGTATGCATGTATGCATGTATGCATCTATGTATGTAGGTGAGCTGCTCGAAAACGCACCACCAGTGTAGTGAATGGCGGAAGCTTGGTCTGCAATAACTCCGGACGTGTTTGTTTATCAAAAGCTGGACTCCCTGGTGCCCCGTCATAGAATTCAGGAAAGCGGTCTTATGACCCAATTCCTTGGAAGAAACCTTTGATCCTATGATTGACCGTTGACTGAACACTATTCAATTTTTTTTCTCCGTGTTTTTCTCCTTGTCTCCGTATTCTTTCTGTTGAAGAGCGTAGCTCGAAACGTCAAAGACTTTCCGTATTCCCGAGCGTCATACTAATATATACTTTTGTTATTTACACCACCTGTCCTCGTCTGTTGTTATTATTTGTATATTCTCCCATATATATATATATATATATATATATATATATATATATATATATATATATATATATATATAGTGTATGTGTGCGTGCGTGTGTGAATGTACATATATGTGTAGAAATGTAAGGTAAAGGATGTGTTTTTAGTAAATATGTTAGCCTTGTTGTGAAATGTAGTTACCGTGGTTAAAGCACGTGGTTCTCTCTCCGCAACCAGGAGAAAAAAATTATCAACCTAGCTGGTTTTATTAACAATAGGATAAACAAAAATCCAAATTAGATTTACGTCTCTGTAATTTTAGCAAACACGCATTTAGGATTGTTGTAGAAAATGGACATTGTGCTTTTGTTTATATTTATCTTATGAGGTAATACTAGTACTATTATGCAAATTACACCCATCATTGTCACTAGTTCTGAGTTTTCTCACGCTATAATTAGTTGTAAAGAAGCATTCTCTTGTTGTTAACAGAATTGACTAACTAATTTGGGTTGAGTGATAATTAATGTTAAAACTAATCAGGGTTTCTTTTTTCTGTCCACAGAATAAAAACGAAAATGTAATGCAACCACACTGTCTACTTTCCCCCAAAAGCTAAATGTATGCTTACGAGAAATACACACATTTAAGTATACATTACACTTCTACTTGTTCTTTCGCAGTATAGTGATTCTCGTAACAGAGATAGATAGATAGATAGATATACCCAAAGTCTAGAAGTATTCAGTTGTTTTTTTATTTGCTATACGTCAAAACGCGTGTTTATGTGTGTACTCACACACTCACATGCATACACGCACACACGCACACGTACACACAAACATACAGAGACACATACAATGACACATACAGACGTATACCACTATGTATGTACACATATTTTTACACGCATGTACACATGAATGGTTGCTTGCATGTATTCATGTATACATGCATGTACCGAACTATAAAAATGTTTTTCACTCAAATACGTTGACATGCACGTAACAGGAACAAACACGACGTTAACAGCATAAAATTTTAAAATAAAATAGGATATAAATATATAATGGAAGCGAAAACTCATTTTCGGCTGAAAAAGGAGAGAAAATCAATGACGGGTAGATGAAAAGAAGGACAAACAGTATTAAAACCTGAAAGAAGAAAAGTATAGGCATCAAAAATTGACAACAAATGAAAGAATAATCGAAAAGAAGAGGAATCTGTTCGGAGGATATTTTTGAAAGTTGATAGAAAGCATCAACGAACGTAGAATCAACAAAATGGCCTGAAAATTGTAAATGCCTATTACTAAAGAAAAGATGAAAGTAAAAAAGAAAATGAGGCAAAAAGAGAATCCAATAAATAAATGCTAAAAGAAAACTTGACTATTGTTTTTAGGTGTTGATAGGGCCGCACACACAGCAAAAAGGAACGACATGGCTTATCGTCTGCAACGCTGCTCAGAAAGCAGAAGAGCGATAATTGATTGATAAATGGCAGCCATGCTGGAAAATTGTTCGACAAACGAAAAATTCTCATTTCGACATTATTGCTTACATGTAGACAGATATATCCTCTCTGATCTTTGTTTTTCTTTCGTGATTTAGTATATCATTATTGTTATTGTTATTACTGTTATTTTTTTTTCTCGTGTCTTATTTTCCATTCATTTATATTTATTCGTCTGTTGCTCTTAACTCGCACAACACACCAGTAGCGTTTTCATAAGCAACCAGTAGACGATATACAATTTTCAATTATATCAGAGCATTCTTTCAACACGCCATTTTGTAATAACTGCTGCGTTCAATCCAGAACACTCTAAATAACAAATAAGGACATGCAGGTCATTTCCCTCCTCTCTTCTTTCTCCCCCTCTCTCTCTCTTTCTCTTACTCTCTCTCCCTCTCTCTGTTCACTCCTCTTTCTCTCCTCTTCTAAAGTTATTATCTTCACTTGCGATGATAACCTTTTTTCTATTGTGTTGCATTGCATTTCGAGCCTTATTGGATTAAATTTAATTACCAGGAGAGTATAGTCGACAACACGATTTCATTTCTAGGTTCGAGTAATTTTCTTTCCCTTAAATTACTTACAAACTAGGTAATGAGTAACTCCACTATTTCATAATTTCATACTCAGAGATACTCTGGATTTACGATGCAACGAGACATACCCCTATGTAGAGGCTCGACTTGCAAAATGCAGAAGATTACCGTCTTTCAAATGAGGAAAACTGATTGGATAATACATTCCGCGTTTAACTAGTGGGTCCAAGACGAATCGCATGAACCCTAAGTATATTTGATTAGAGCTAATCTGGAGGTAAATGACAACAACAATTGGATTTATGCTTATGCTTAAGCTACCCCAACCCTCTCACAAGACAAAAAACAACAGAAATCAGTTATTAAAGGATCTAATGCAATCGTGGGCAAAGTGCAGCCCGTAGTACTTTCTGAATGGCACGCCTAACGAAAAAGTAACCTTAGATTTTTGTAGTAGTGCGGCCTGCCTGATGATGATCCATGCCTCATGCGGCCCGCCTGATGAAAAGCCATGTCTCGTGCTGCTCGATTCCCGAAAAGTGTTACCTATGTCTGAGCTAGTGAATATTTAAAGCAGTGGTCCTCAACCGCGGTTCATATAGCCTCTGAGGGTCTATATAAAATTTTCGGGGGTCCATCAACAAAATAGTAAGTTGGGAATCCACAATAATATTTTAAGGGCCCCTGAAAAAATTTTGATTAAGAATTATGTATTGGTATGTATTGCAAGAAACTGCTAGGTTTTTTTCTCTGATGTTTTACATAGTTCAACTTACATATGTGTAACACGAAATATGAATCTTGAAAGAAGTTTCAAAAAACTAGTTTTTAAACATCGAATATCTATAGGGGTCCACCAGAATAAAATAGTGACCAAAGGGGTCCATAGGCAAAAGAAATGGTTGAGAACCCTTGATTTAAAGGTAAGATTTTCAGCCTGCCAAATCTGGCTGCTTGTCTCAGTCCTTAGCTGATAACGTTGCTATTATTACATTTTTCTCAGAGGAATATATCGCAAACAACCAGATCTTACAATCTAATTTCACAAAAATTTAAACTATTGTGCCTTTAGCAACAGAGTAATAACTGGTTGTTAACAAAAATAGCAAAGATCTTTTTGTTTCCGTTTTGATAGTGTCAAACATTTGTGGTCCGCTGATTGCTTGAATCTGAGTGCAACGAACCAGTTTTGTTTGCGGTTTTATATTGTAGTGGGGGTTTTTTTCTCTCTCCTTTTAGTGGTAAATGGACTTATGTATATGAGTAAATGTATACATTGCGGGAGGTTTTATTCTCTAATAAATAAGGATCTCAGCTCTTATGGGAGAACATACATCACAAGTGTATCACGGCGTAAAATGCAACAGTCTAATGTAAATATCAATTAATCAATATGTGTGTACATATATGTGCGTGCGTGTGTATGTATGTATGCATGTAAGTATATGTATATGTATATTCATGAAACAAATGAAAAATATGTCTATATATATATATATATATATATATATATAACGATGGGAGAGCTTTATCTTCTTGCCAATGATAAATTATGGGTAGGAGAAGGCATATATATATATATATATATATATGTATATATATATACACATTTATATATACATATATATTTTTATATATATATGTATGTATGTATGTATGTATGTATGTGTGTACGACAGAAAGAGAAGATAGATAGATAGGTAGATAGATAGATAGATAGATAGACAGACAGACAGACAGACAGACAGACAGACAGACAGACAGATAGATCCGTGCATATATCACACATACAAATACATATACTTCTTAATATACATATAACCTATATCTATGTATATGTATAAATATGCATATATATATATGTATGCATGTGTATATAATATATATATGTGTGTGTGCGTATGTATAAATGTGTGCGTGTGTCGGCGCATATGCCTATATATGCCTTCTCCCACCCATAATTTATCATTGGCAAGAGGAAGATAAAGCTCTCCCATCGTTATTTTATCTCTTCTTATCTTCATATTTGACTAACAAAATCGCTCGAATCACCTCCGGAGATTTCATTACTTGACACAGTGATTTGTCAAAATTAGAATTACACTTTTGTTTGTCACTATTTACAATCAAATTGTCTATAGCTTTACATGTAAGCATACTCCTGCATACGCCTTTAGTGAATCCAGTTATATTACTGCGGCCATTTTCGGTATCATTTTCAACAGTTTTAGCCCAGCTTATCAACGCCAGTATTTATATTAGTCTGATAGTTATGCTTTCAAAGCCTATTTGCTACACTGCAAATGTTCTTTGAAAGGGCATGAAGATCATTACATTACGTTTCCTTCTTTTTTCCAGCTTCTTGAGGAATACATCTGATGATAGAAGGTGAAGTAACGGTCTTTGTCTATGAACAAAAATCTTAGATAAAAAAATATTTATCTTTATTCTTATATGTGTCCACATGTGTGGGTGCATTGCTCTTCATAGAAAACCCCGGGTCAGCTTCATAAAGTCAGCATATGTTCAAAGGCATTCCATCTATAAACATCCTCTGACGTTTTTCTTGTTACCGTTGTCAGCGGAGGTTATTAAGGTGGTGTCGTGTCGTCTTGCATAGCTAGATGACGAAGATGGAGGTTCCCCGATCCAAGCGGTGCTTATATTGCGGAAGCACTTTTGAGTCCGTTGTATAAGCCAGTATTGTTTTGGAGGCCGGTGGCGGCAAACTCAAGGGATTTTACCTTGTTATTTTAATCCAGTCAGACCTAGGTTCCAAAATTTTTTTTAGCAAATAAAATAATTTGCTAGGCGAAATTTCTCATCAGTGACTGCGCCATAACAGGCGGGGTCACTGGTGAGAAATTTATATAGGCCACTGGTAGTGAAATTTCTAAAGTGACTCACTACCCTATATTTTACGTACATATATATATATATATATATATATATATATATATATATATATAATTTAATAAATGGAGTAATACGCATATGTTAAATGAATTCGGTTAAAATGTCTTACGGTTAAGCTGGCTCTTATGAATTTCCCTGAAGAGAAGATTACATCTTTATCAACATCACTCATTCCTTTGGAAGGAACTATTTGTAATCTTCGAAACATATGTCGGAAATAAAAGAATTCATTTAACATATGCGTATCACTCCATTTATAAAATTTTTATATTTGTTCAAAATACCCCAAATTAACAGGGAGTTTCTACCTCGTAGACAGGAGTTACACCACAGTCATTTTGTGATCTTTGCTACTCTGGTATCTATTAACCAATTTGTTTTGTCGGAGTTAATTGTTAACTAAGAGAAAATAAATACATATAATCAAATATATATATATATGTGAACATACAATTGATAAAAGTCTATGTAGTCGCTCGATCTCCTAGTAATAGCAACCTAAATCTCCTTCAAATCACACACTGCCGCTTCAAAAAAGAACGATAGATATACCGAGTTCTGTATTCCTCAGAGCATTATGTTTTGGACTGAAACGGAATAGTCATATGCAGTATACCTTTGATCGTAAGTCTGCTTGATCGAAGTTAAGCTGGGGTGAGAGACAACAACAGCAACAACAAAAAGAACAACAACAACAACGACGACGACAAAATCACCAAGAACAAGTCGCTTAAATTCGATCTCGCCTTTCATGTATTCACGTTGGATGAATTAAGTGCCATAAATAAGGTGGAATCGGTTCAATCAACAAAGTCTCTCTTGTACGAAATATTGACTTTCTGCCATTATCAAAGGAACTTTAATTGCAAGGCAGCGTTAATTTATTCGCGTATTGATAGTTATCAATTAAATTGTTGATATTCCGTAATTTTAAATGGAAGAAAATCATAAAGTTTTTATTCAATCAGCGATATGTAGATTTCCCGAAGTTAGTGTTAAGATCAGCCTCATTAAATTGTTAATAAATGGGGAAAACGGGAATAGAGAAGTAATGTTATACGTCGTCCGCAGTGTGCTCGTGCATGCATGTGTGCGTTTATACATGCAGGTATCTCGTTTATATTATATGTATGCACATCCTGTATACATATATTACATGTATATGTTTATGTATGCCTGTATGTGTGTTGATGATTCACTTGGAGTTTCCCCGCTGCATTCTCAATTTGCCACCTGTGGGATTGCATCTAAACGTGTATGTGTTCGTGTGTATGTATGCGTGTGATTGTGTGTGTATGTCTGTATGTGTTTGAGTATGTGTGTCTGTGTACCTTATTTCATATATGTGTATATATATATATATATATATATATATATATATATATATATATATATATATATATATATATATATATATATATATATATATATACATATATTTGCACAGACGCACACACAAACACATACATACATATATACATATATGCCATATATATATACATATACATACATATATATATGCGTACTATATAAAGATACATATATACACCATATATATATGATGCATACATATTAAGCTATATTTATATAGATATATATATATACATATGCATGTATATATATACACGCGCACGAACACACACACACACACACACACACACACACACACACACACACACACACATATACGTATTTGCATATTTGTATTAGTTCTTTTGTTTTAAGACGATGCCTCCGCATGGCCGCAGGTAAATGAATGAAATAAGTAAAAGATGAAGGATAAAGATATATATACACACACACACACACATACATACATACACACACACACACATACATACATACATACATACATACATACATACATACATACATACAGATAGATAGATAGACATTCTACATGTGGTGGGGTGTTTTTGATGTGTGTATGTGTGTGTCCCTATTTAAAGAATCTAAAATAAGCAAGTTAATAATATCCAATATTCAAACAAACGAACGCAATGTTTTTCAGTTCATGTCGATATGCATACCTGCATCGTTAGAATCAACGGTGAGCTTATACGTTTTCTGTTTCCTGTTTCTATAGCAACATGCTGTCAAATTCACTGGAGAGGAACGGTTTGAGAAATAGAGCGAAACGTTGGATTTATAAACTAAAAGACACCCTTTCGTTTAGCTTTGTTTATAAGGAAAAGGGAAATCGAGTTAATGGAATCGACTCAAGTATTATTTTAACGACTTCAGGGGAGCGGGGGAAAGAACGATAGAGGAAAACGGTAAACTTTAGCACCGGCGTTAATTGAAACTTTTGTTATTCCGTTATAGTTCTAGGTAATAACATCAGAGCAATGAATAGCAATATTCTAAAAATATATTGGTTTCTTTTGAAGCACAAAAATCCTTATATATGTTTGGCGATAAAATTAATGCTCGTTTTACCTTATCCATAGCTACCAATGACATACATAGAATGGGAGGTAAAAAAACGATCGTGATAATTGTATTGGATACTTGCTTTCCATTTAGTTAGTTAGTTAGTTCGTTCGTTAGTTAGTTAGTTAGTTAGTTAGTTAGTTAGTTAGTTAGTTCGTTAGTTAGTTAGTTAGTTAGTTAGTTAGTTAGTTAGTTAGTTAGTTAGTTAATTAGTTCGTTCGTTCGTTAGTTAGTTAGTTCGTTCGTTAGTTAGTTAGTTAATTAATTAGTTAGTTAGTTAATTAATTAGTTAGTTAGTTAGTTAGTTAGTTAGTTAGTTAGTTAGTTAATTAATTAGTTAGTTAGTTAGTTCGTTCGTTAGTTAGTTAATTAGTTAGTTCGTTCGTTAGTTAGTTAGTTAGTTAATTAGTTAGTTAGTTAGCTGCTGACACGTGACCCATGGTCAGCCTTTCTGTCTTTCTCTCCCTTTTTTTACCTCGGTCTCGTAGCTGACCGGTCCTAAATTCTCTGTGTCCCACTGGCTCACGTCTTGCTGTTTCTATCCTTTAGGATGGCCCTCTAAGCGTTACCCATCATTCGTATCTTTTTAACCCCGAGGCCATATTTTGCTCGATCCTCATTTATTTCGCCTTTGTCCTTCGTCCTTCGTCTTAAATTACATTTATTCACTTTCGTATGTCCACTTCTGTTTCGCTTGTTATTCATGTCTTGTTTGCTCTCGGCCCTATACTCTCCGCAACTTTCGCGGGTACCGGCAGCATGGGAAACCCCTCAGTCTTATCATTAATGGCGCGAAACTGAGTAATACTATCTGGTTGATAACTGATGAAGAATCGGGTACCTTCGGAGTCTGTTTCCCGTCATTTGTGCACTCAATATACGTTATATATTCTTGTCGTTTGTCTATTTACAATACAATTTTTCCGTTTAAGCAACGGAACGCAACGGAACGCAACGCACCTTGGCTTTTATTAACAGCAAATTATATATATGTATGTATATATATATATATATATATATATATATATATATATATATATATATATACATGCACACACACATACACAAACATGACATTATTCAGCACAGTTTCGGTCAATCAGATTTTACTAAAATATTGGTAAAACTTTGTATGTTAGAAAACACTTTACCAAGATACCGTGCAGCTGGATCGAACTTGGAACCGTGTGGTTCTGTATCAAACTTCTTAACCGCGTACCCAAACCAATACCTTACCCATGTATACTAATACATTTATTTATCAATTAAATTGACTCTTGTATACATTACGAAATTTTATCTGATAATTTAGTCCCTTCTTAAATAAGCAAAGCTCATTAAAATGTTAATATATTTAAATTTATTCTCCAATAGATGTTGTGAGTATGTATATAACACTTTTATTTATTTTTTTTATTTATTGTCATGTTTATTATGCTACATTTTATGTCTTTTTACAGAAATAAATCTTACATCGTAAATTGGATACGTCCGATTATAAGACCTCTTCCTCCACTGATGATAAAGTATGTATCTCATAAAACTTTAAGATCTGATCTCAAAATCTATAATTATATCTGCATATAGATAAATAAATAGATATATATATATATAGATAGATAGATAGATAGATAGATAGATAGATAGATAGATAGATAGATAGATAGATAGATAGACATATACGCACACACATACATACACACATACATACACACATACACACATACATACATACATACATACACACATACATGCATACATATGTGTATATGCACATGTACAGGGCGTTCATAAAGTTATGGTGCAATGCTACAAAATTACTTCATTCCTAAGCTTGACCAATTAGAGCTGATAGAGAATACAGTTTTTCAGCAAGATGATGCACCTTGTCACTTTGCTTTTATTATTATAGAAGTATTTTTGCGTATGCCGTTCTACGCATCAGTACCTAGCTTGAACTATTTTATAGGTTCAATATAACAAGACTGCTGTCACTCCGTCGGTTACGACAACGAGTGTTCCAGTTGATCCGATCAATGAAACAGCTAACTCGTGAAATTAACATACAAGTGGCTGAGTACTCCACAGACACGTGTAGCCTTAACGTAGTTCTGAGGGAGATTCAACGTGACACAGAATGCGACGTGGCTGGTCCTTTGAAAGACAGGTACTACTCATTTTTGCTAGCTGAGTGGACTAGAACAACGTGAAATACAGTGTCGTGCTGCCGGGAATCGAACCCACGATCATACGATTGTGAACCCGATACCCTAAACACTAAGCCACACGCCTTCACTGATATAACAGATTATATATATATATATATATATATATATATATATATATATATACATATATATATATATATATATATATATATATATATATATATATATATATATATATATATATACATATATATATATATATATATATATATATATATATATATAAACAGGGCTCGACTTCTCACTTTTAAGTTACCAAACGTCCTTGGATATTGCACAAGACAAAATAAAAATGAAATGTTCTTTAATGTAAAGCGAGATTGTTTTGGTATTTCATAATACGCAGACAATCACCGAGACAAAAGAAGAGTCACTATTTAAACTCCTAGAAATATCAGCCAAATCTTCCGCAAATTTAATCCTAACGTCTCAAAAAGATAATCGAAAGATACAATGGACAGTTATAAGCAACTTTTTATAATTGGTTTGTCATATTTACTTGTGTATTTCCTGATATGAATTATAATCCTATGGTAGAATCATATCTGATGCATTCCAAGTTTATTTATTTCATAACGATAAAGATTATATGACAAAATTCCATTCTCATATCCGTATTTCGATCTTAATTTGTTCTCTTCAGAGCGATATCAAATTTCCAAATCATTTTTATGGAAATCAGATTTTGTCATTTCTTTTCTTTTTTTCTTTTTCTTTTTTCTTTTGCCTTTTCCTTGCCTTTTTTTTTTTTTTTTTTTAGAGAAATCGGTTTTAGCAGAAAAGATTTTTCCACGAACATTTCAATTCGAGTAAATAAAAATTTGACAACGTAATCTCTAATATGCAAAACAAAACAAACAAAATGGATGATCACAATCTGTTTAATCTTGGGCTTGTAGATCAAAGCTGTCCTTGGGTTAAACTATTACAATGTAACGTGTTTTTCCGTTTGTTGCTGTATAGGCCCCCTGCTACCACTGATTGAGTTGGTCTGTGATCAAAGGCATTCCCTACATGACCTTCTCGTCTTTTTGTTGCCCAAGGTGCCACGCAGTGGGACTGAGCCCAGAACCATGTGGTTGGTAATGCGATGTGTCTGCTACTATAGCCTCGGGCCGACCAAAGCCTTGTGAGTGGATTTGGTAGACGGAAACTGAAAGAAGCCCGTCGTATATATGTATATATGTGTGTGTGCGTGTGTGTTTGTGAGTCTGTGTTTGTCCCCCTAGCATTGCTTGACAACCGATGCTGGTGTGTTTATGTCCCCGTTACTTAGCGGTTCGGCAAAAATAGACCGATAGAATAAGTACTAGGCTTACAAAGAATAAGTCCCGGAGTCGATTTGCTCGACTAAAGGCGGTGCTCCAGCATGGCCGCAGTCAAATGACTGAAACAAGTAAAAGAGAGAAAAGGGTATATCCTGTAGTACCAGTGTAGCCTTTATAGCACTGTTGATGAACCGGTAATGCAGCGGTGATGTAGAAGACATTTGGTAAACGAGTGTATCTCTGGTCATATGTTTATAGCTGTCGTTCACCTCTTTATTGTCTTCTGGCTGTTGTTTTAGACATAAAAACATACAATGGGTTTCTCTGAGCGCTGAATTAGGACATATGATCCGTATTTTATGTTGCATGCGCACGTTTGAGTATTCAGATTTGTCAATGTCTATGTATGTGCATATATATATAAATGTGTGTGTGTGTGTGTGTGTGTGTGTGTGTGTGTGTGTGTGTGTGTGTGTGTGTGTGTGTATGTGTGTGTGTGTGTGTGAAAGTGAGAGGAAGACAGTCAGATTATGTATGCGTTGCATACGCGTGCATGCGTGCATCATGTGTATTTGTACATTTGTATATGCTTGCCTAGATGCTTCTATGTGTTTATATATATATATATATATATGTACTTTCGCATATCCGCTCGCGAGCGTGATATATACGTATTGTGTAGATAATAATGGATATGTTTATATATATATATATATATATATATATATATATATATATATATATATATATATATATATATATATATATATATATATATATATATACTTACACGCACAAACACATACATGAATACATACATATGTATGCTTATATCCATGCGTGTTTAATACACATGTAGTATATGTGAATATATCCCCATATGTATGTTTGTGCATTATACATATGCTTGAGTGTGTATATGTTTGCTTTTGATATATAAGTGTGTGTGTATTAGTGTGTGTATGCATATATACATGTATATATATATACACACGCACATATATATATATATATATATATATATATATATATATATATATATATGCATGTATGTGTGTGCACGTGCGTCCGTCATGCGTTTCGCGTATTTATGTACGTGTTTGGTATGCATATATATATATATATATCGTACTATGTCATGACACACCAAATCTCGGCTTATACTTTCAAGAATCTGTACATGTGAATCGAGGAGGCTTAATCAGTTATTTAAATATTTATACGTATGAGCGAGTCTATTGAGGTATATACTTGTGCATATGACTGTATATATATATATATATTTATATATATATATATATATATATATATATATATATATATATATATATATATATATATATATATATATATATATATATATATATATATATATATATACATATATACATGTCCATATATCTATATAAATATGCATGTATGCAGGTACAACATATATATATATATATATATATGCACATATATGTACATACATACATACATATATGTTTGTAAGTGTGTATGTGTGTGCACGTGTGTGTTTGTCAGAGCATGTATGCGTGTATGTTAGTGCATGTGTGCCTGAGTACGTGTGTGTTCGTTTAAGCGCGGACATATTTTTAGTGTGTTTTATGGATGTGTGTATGCATGTTATCAGAGTATGTATGTCTGTATATATGTATGTATATAAGCATATATGTATGTATGTATGTATGTATGTATGTATGTATGTATGTATGTATGTATAAGTTAGTATGTATGTATAAGTTAGGAATGTTGTGCGTATTTGTTCATTAGTTTATGCCTGAATAAACGTCTTTTATACGTCTTTTTATATGAGATTATATGAGTATTTGTATATATGCATATACGTATATGCATACATATAGGGATATATGTATATCTACGTAAGTGAATGAATTTGTATCAATGTGTGTCTGTGTGAGCGTGTACATGTGTGCGTGCGTGCGTTCGTGCCTCTGTGTGTGTGTGTGTGTGTGTGTGTGTGTGTGTGTGTGTGTGTGTGTGTGTGTGTGTGTGTGTGTGTACGTGCGCATGATGTTAAAATGGCGCCTTGCCATGATATCATTAAAACTATCAAAATGCATAAAAAATCTTTCAACAACGTCAAGAAACAACACTCATCGAAAATATTCATAAAATTATTTCGTCCGCCCTGTTCTTTCCCCTTTCTACTAATCACCAGAATACTTTTTTAATGGGCTGCAATAAAAACCATTATAATAAAAGACAATGTCACATAGTTACAATAAATATGAACGTCTGCTCACACCTTAACCGCCATTTGTATTGCAGGACATCTTGATGATAAGGTCACATGACCCTCATATAAAATACTGCTGGCATTTTTGAAAGCTTTTATATATCAAATTCTCTCCCAAAGTACCAAACATTGACAAGAACATAAAAATGTGCGTGTATTTTCTAATGCATTACAAACACATACATATATACATATATACAAATATAGATTTTGTGTGTGTAGCTATGCATTAATCTAACCATCTGTATATGTGTATGCATATATATGTATATGTAAATATATATAATGATATCAAATGCGTATTTACTATTCATTTATATGCATACATATATATATATATATGTGTGTGTGACTATATATATATATATATATATATATATATATATATATATATATATATATATATATATATATATATATGTATATATACTTATATACGTTTCAGCCCTTAGGCTGTAGCCATACACGTAATATATATATGTATGTGTGTGCGTGTATAAGTATTTATGTGTATATATGTCTCTGTGTATCTACAGAGTTTTATGATGTTTGCATGCATACACAAATAGGCAACTACACACGTATATATAACACACATATAGAGTCAATTATGTATGCTTAACAAATTCATATGTGTGTATATGGGTGTATATATATATATATATATATATATATATATATATATATATATATATATATATGTATATATGTATGTATGTATATTTATATATATTCTGTTTATGTGTACGTGAGTGGTTAGCATACATATACATAAGTACACATATATATGTATGTATGTATGATTCATTTCATTTCATTTCTATAAAATATGCGCCGCGTTGTGCATGTATTAATTCTGGTTTAAATAAATACAATCGTGTGTGTAAATGATTGATAACACACAGTGAGGCGGATCACATTCCTGTTTAATGGGAGGAACTGAAGTTAAGAACGCAAGATATTGAAACAAACGTCAATATCTCCGTGATACCGAAAGCTTAGAGTGCAAGGTCGTCACTCAAAATTAGAGGGTTGTGAGTTAAAAATCATCTGCCCTACACAGAACGCAGCGTGACACCGCCATGACACGATGCAACGATCATTTGGCTGCCAACCCTACCATCCATTGCAACTGAACGTACGTACATACATACATACATACAGACAGACAGACAGACAGACAGACAGACAGACAGACAGACAGACAGACAGACAGACAGACAGACAATCAAAATGGCCGGATCTACATAAACTTACATTTATGAACCGTTCGCTTCTGATGATGAGTGGTTGTATCTGAAATATATAAATGTTACTTAACTTTCCTTTTAGCATTCTTAGAAACCCTACGTCATCATTACTTGTAATTTTACTAATATATAATATACACTTACATATATACATACATACATACATACATACATACAGACATACATACATACATACATATTCTTTTATTCTTTTATATATAAGAATATAGTGAAGGTGCAATGGCCCAGTGGTTAGGGCAGATAGATAGATAGATAGATAGATAGATAGATAGATAGATAGATAGATAGATAGATAGATAGATAGATAGATAGATTAAAATTGCATATGGATTTACTGTTCATATGTAAACTTTGAGGTCTCATGACATCATATCTGTCCACTTCCCGAAGTCTGTCAGAATAATATATATTTTTTTTCAGTGAGCTAAATGGCGAAGGAATAAATTAAATATTTTTAGAAAGAAACAAGGAGAGAATATATATATATATATATATATATATATATATATATATATATATATATATATATATATATATATATATATATATATATATATATATATATATATATATATATATATATATATATATATATATATACATATATATATATACACATATATATATATATATATATATATATATATATATATATATGTGTGTGTGTGTGTGTGTGTGTGTGTGTGTGTGTGTGTGTGTGTGTGTGTGTGTGTTTGTAGTGGTCAGTGATCTATCATGGCGAATGCCGGACAGAAGGACACACAGGAGAGTTAAGAAGAAGAGGATAAAAATAGTAATAATAATAATGGAGGTTTTACACAAGTGAAAAAGTTCAAAGGCTTCAGACGTCGTGGTGTATTGCGGCGATTTCTTATCAGTAGATAGGTACGTCGTAATCCGTAGGCAGGAGAGGTGCAGCCGAAGAGTGCAAAGTCCAGAATAAAAAGTCCAGAATAAATAAGTCCAGAATAAATAGTCCAGAATGAAACAAGGTAGCGAGTCCAGAAGTTCGTGTGTGATGAGTAGAGACAGTGTAGTACTGAAAAGAATAGGAGCGGAGTTGAGAAATGTTCATACTCCGTTTTTGTTCTCTCTCCCGTAACTAATTCTGTAACAGAGAGAAGAAAATCAACTTCAGTGCGTATCTGGTACAGATAAAAGGCAAAGTAAATTTCTGTGTGATTTGAATTCAGAGCACAGAGAGGTGGAACAAATACCACAAGGCATTGTGTCCGACATGCTGCCGACTCTGCCATTGTGCTATCTTTATTAAAATATTGATTTCTTCCTTAGATGCAACATGTCAAATTTGGAGGCCAGGAATAGTAGATCTCACCAATCCCTATACTTAAGTGGCACTTTATTTTATCGATCCAGAAGAGGGACGATATATCTAACCATGATAGGATTTGAACACAGAACGTTAAGAACCGCAATACCATGATGCTTTTTTGCCCAGCGATTTTACGAATCTGCCATCAGTCCTTCTTTAAATTTCTAGTATAGGCACCAAGCCCAAAATTTTAGTAGGTGGGAATTAGTATATTATATCTGCCTCAGTTCTTGATTGGTACCTTACTTTATCATCGAGCCCGGAAGGTTGGAAATCAAAGTTGACCTTGGTAAGATTTGAACCCAGAATAAAAGGAACTGTAACAAATAACACAAGGCATTTTATGTGACGCTCTGTCAATCGACTACCCTCAGGCACAAAGCCAGAAATTTATGGTGAGGAGCTAAGTAGATTTTACCGACCCCAGTCTTTGATTTTTACTTTATCTTATCGACCCCCCGGAGGATTAAAGACAAAATTGATCTCAGTGAGATTTGAACTCAGAACCGGAAGAAACACCGCAGAGCATTCTATCTGACCCACAACGATTCAACCAATCCACAACCATCACCTTAAAAAAAAAAATTTCACTATATTCTTCAAAATATTCATTCGAGATCTTAGAAGAAACAGAATTCTAGTACATTAACGAAGAAAATATCAGACTTAATGGAACTAGATTTTTTTTTTGTTACTATTCTACTGTTTTTATTTTATTTCGTATTTTTACATTATCTTTTTTTTATTAATTATTCCATATATCTCTTTACAGTCACTATAAACATTAATGGGCGTGTGCTGCGTATACGAAAAGATCTTTGAAGATCTGTGATCTCATGACATAAGAAAATCACTATTTATTTATTGCAAGAATTTGAAAAGGCAGTAAAATTAAGTTTGTGTCATCAGAGATTTGTTAAATTGTAAATAAGTAGATGAGATACTCGGATGAGATAATAAACTGAATGTCTAACTCAAACAAACAACAAACTTCTCAGATATATATATATATATATATATATATATATATATATATATATATATATATATATATATACTCACAAATACACAATTATGGTATGTATACACGAGTGTAAGTATGTAGGTACGTGTGTTTATATATATATATATATATATATATATATATATAAACAGGAATTATACATAACTCATATGCATGTACTTGTAAGCAAGTTTGTGTGTGTCTGCGCGCGTAGTGTGTGTATACATACACGGATCATATATTCATACATATGTATAGGTATATATGTATGTATCTATATATATGTGTGCGTGTGTATGTGTGTGTGTGTGTGTATATAGATACGTATATGTGTGTGTGTACATGTATATATGTATGTGTGTGTATACGTCTATGTGTATGTGTATTTGTGTGCATGCGTGTGAATAGAAATAGAGAGAGGAATAAAAGAGAGTGAGACTGTGTATGTGTGTGTGTCTGTCTGTCAGTGTGAACGCGCGCGCAAATTTTTTTTTTATAAATTAATTTTTTTCTGTCGCTTTTGTTGTTGTTGTTGTTGTTGTTTATTAACTACATCGGGGAACGGAATGGTTGGGGAGAGGAATTCTATATTTTAGCCAGACAGTAGAATTGGGAGAAACTATGATGTCAATGCCTTTACATAGAACATTAAAGATGGCGCATCAACAAGGTTTCTGCGTGGCTATACGACCTGCAAAAATTTCTCCTCCATCTCTCCTCTATCTTAAATATAAAGGTCGTACACGATGTAGGCGCAGGCATGTCTGTGTGGTAAGAAATTTGCTTCACAACCAAACGGTTCTGGGTTCAGCCCCATTGTGTGGTACTTTGGGTAAGTGTCTTCTACAATAGCATCGGGCTGACTAAATCCTTGTGAAACTGCATATATATATATATATATATATATATATATATATATATATATATGACTTAAATTATTAGACACGGTTAAGCAAATTTATTCATATTAATGAAATGAAGGAAATTGGATGTTAAAATGGATTTTAGTTTTTATTTTCATATTCCTAAACAGTTGTTTCTCGCAAATAAACCAAGATATTCAATTTGTTGAAGATATAAATTTCTTGAACTTTGTTTAATAAGTTAAATCATATACTGATTATTTCTAAACAAGCTTTCATACCTATACGACTTTAAAAAAAAAAAAAATTCTAAAAATAAAGTACGAAGAAAAGGCATTAGAAATCAAAGGAAAAAATTCCAATTAAAGGATGAACATACATTCATCCGACAAAATATATATATATATATATGCGTGTGTGTGTGTGTGTGTGTGTGTATGTGTGTGTGTGTGTGTGTGTGTGTGTGTGTGTGCGTGTGTGTATGTATATATATATATATATATATATATATAGGTTCAAAAAAGGAAAAAGACAAAAAACAGCAACAAAAAACAACAACATGAGGACGTGATACAGATTGTGTTACTAGACGCTCGGGAAAGGAAAGAGAGAGAATATGACGTTTCGAGCGGAGCTCTTCGTCGGAAACAAGGAAAGTTCAAGGAAGGGAAAAACAGAGGAAGAAAAAATCGCCACACCCAGAGAACATCATTCTGGGGACAATTAAGACTGCCACCTGTCTGTTTCTATTGGAAGATGGTCCGTTTCCAAGTTGTTGTTATTGTTGTTGTTGTTTAGCGTTGATCCAACTGACCAATGATCAAAAGCAGTCCATCCATGACCATTCTGTCGTCTTGCTCATATAAGATTATATTGTCCAATATCTTTTTTTCTTTATCTGCTTTTTTTTTCTCTAAAGATGGTATAGTGTGATTCGTAAAAGATTTGGTTGTTATTTCTAACATGTCACATGACTGCGTACAGGCTGCCTCGCTAAATCGAATTTTGACCAGAAACTTATTAACTTTAGAAGTTAATTTTGTCTCGCATAAGCTTAATAGTAATTCAGGATCGTAGCAGCCCAGACCCGAGAAGGTTTAAGTAAATTAATTAATAAAACAGGGACTAATAAATCAGACCCTATAAATTTTGGCCAGCAACGCAAACCCTATAAATTTTACGAATGAGGAACGTGTAAAACTAACTTTTATAATTGCTTTTCACACAGGTACTCAGTGACGAAAGTGAAGAATAAATCGTTCGACCGTTAAACGAAACCAAGTTAGTGATCTCGGCTCAGAAGACGAAATTTATCACAAAACCACTTATGCAGACGACACGGAAATGGTGAGGAAGATTTCGTTGTAATAATCCTTATAGGATTCTGTATTTGGGAAAATATATTCTAAGAATATTTCCGAGTTCAGTATTGTCATCAAACTACCAGGAGCACACTCATTCTTCCCAGTTGTTACCTCCGCCTTAGTGAAGGCGGAGGTATTGTTTTCAGTCATGTTTGTTTGTTTGTCCGTGGACAAGATATCTCAAGAACTAAATGGATTCAGATGAAACTTTCAGGGATGTTTGGTCTCGTGACTGGCACAAACTGATTAGATTTTGAGATCGATCCAGTACCGACAAGGATTATAGATTATTTGTTATATTTACTTTACTTTACATGAAGTATTACGATCTTACGTTGACTTTCAAGTCTTTCTCTGATTATCTCCCTTGAAAGCACGCTCATGGTTTCCACGTAGTTTATAGCGGCTTTGCTGTTTCCAAAGTTTTATTTTCGTTTCTCTATTATTAATTTTACTCGCGTCTCTATCTTAGTAGAAACTGATGGATAAAGAAACTAAACTACACAAAATAACGGCAGCAAAACCATTCAGAAATTAAATAACCTTAACATATTCAGAACAAATAATAAATTTAATTTATCTTCGACACTTTTTAGTTTCACCAATTTTGAAAATATCGCTCTTGTTTAAAACCTCTTAAAACATTTCCATTTCTAGCTCTGCCCTGAAAGAGGCTTTACTTCTTGGACTCATGTTTTTGTGCGCAACGATGTCGTTAAACCTCCGTTAACAGCACCGTATGCAGGTCCTTTCCATTTTCTTTCACGCACGGAAAAAATTTTCACTATAGACCGTAATGGACGTAAAGACGCTATATCAGTGGGTAGACTAAAAAAGACATCCATAGAGAAAACTGTCTGTGTTCCCACTGCAGACGACACGCACACTGCATTACAAACACGGCCCGCACAACCACCTTTACATTCCATGACTATCATTGAAATCGATTAAAGAGTGAAATCATTTACATAACATAGTATGGTGTGTTACTAAATGTGGCAACGAATAAGTCATTATTCTTTTCTACTCGTGGCACAAGGCCCGAAATTTTAGGGGAAGGGGCCAGTCGATTAGATCGATCTCGATCTATCGTCGATCAATCTAATCGACCGCAGTACGCAACTGATACTTAATATATCGACCCGAAAGGATGAAAGACAAAGTTGACCTCGGCAGAATTTAAATTCAGAACGTAAAGACAGACGAAATACCACAAAGCATTTCGCCCGGGCTAACGTTTCTGCCAGCTCGCCGCCTTAACGAATAAGTCATTATAATAACAATTAAAGATGGTGACGGCTGCAACACCTTTTGTAGGAGATATAACAGAAGCTTCGGATGCACCAGAGCTGATAGAATATGGGGCGGAGAGAACGCTAACAGTACACGATGTGGTAGACGAGCAATCTGGCGGAAAATTTCTGAAGCAATTGATGGCAGACGGATGGAACCCGAAAATACCCAAATTTGATAACGAATTTCCCCTAAAGACACTGTTATGATAAGCCTCAGGTAAAAATATATTTCAGTACGTTAGGGATTTGAGGTTGTAGGTATGTATTTGTATATGTACGTTGATGTAGAGGGTAAGTGTGTATGTGTGTATATGCATAGTTATTCATTCAGACGTGTGTTTACGAGTGTGTATGTAAGTAGATAGGCGTGCGTTTATGTGTGTGAATGTGTTTATGTAGGAATGCACTGAAAATTAAGGAAATTATTTAATTATTTTCAGATGAGCTTAATTCAGGTGTACATTGAATCGGGCGGAAGTAGATAGAGAAAGAGGGAAAGAGAGAGAGGAAGGAAAGAACTGTGGGGAGAAAAGGGGGGAGCAAGAGAAGGATAAAACAAAAATGCAAATATCATTTGCTGTTACAGTCGTTGTTGATTTCATATTAATTAACGTTATTTGTAATTAATTTTATAATTTACTATTTAAAGGACCAAAACAAAAATCAGGGCGTACTACCGTTGCTAGCACATGAAATTTCGATTGATGATGAAGGATGTTGTACAAGGGGTATACGGGCATACAGTAGTTTACCATCACGATTTCAATTTCATCTTAAGCTTTTTCACTTTAATTACTTCGTAGCCAATCACGACCATTTTCAAGAGGCTGGAGTAGAATAGGGTTTTTTTTTTTTCTCAGAATGGCTCGCTCTAAGACAACGGTTCTAAACGGGGGACCATATGGCCCTTGTGGATCCCTATAAGATTTTGTTGAAATTTATCTCCAATAGATAGGTTATAATTCTACAATATACAAAATATTTTTATAATTATTTTTGTACTATTTCTAATAATAATATTTAATTAACTTACATAAAATAAAACGCAATGTCTTGTTAACTTAAGTTTTGACCATTTTTGCTCCAGGCCATGTCTAATTGTAAAGCACCGCCTGGAATAGTCTTTTAAATCATGTTTTATGACATCATTGTCCTATTTAGTAAGGTGTTGTCTACCGAGATGTGCTCGTGTGTCAATGGTTTGTTTGTCTGGCATTTCTTGAAGGAATTTGTTCAGGTACTGTTTGAGGGCTATGGACATTTTTCTTCAGTGATTTTTTTCGGAATAATGCTGAAGAAGATAGAATCAATTAAGATATAAAAAAAAAAGCAGTTGTATCGCGAAGTTTTTCTGGGGCCAAGCTCTGGGTGACGTATACTGAGTTTATTAAAGAACCGGTTTTAAGTGTCCACTATTTTTATTTGAAGATTTTTCATAATAGAGACATTATTGGAGTGTGTGAATGAGTTAGCAATAAGCAGAAATGTTGTTAACGATGACAGTTATGCAAATGAAGGCTAACATAGGAAATCAAATTCAAGAATACTTAAAAACTTGTAACGGTTCCGTAATTCTGTTGATGGGACAACGGATATTAAATTATCAGTTCGATTAGTTATTATTGCAAAATATTTTCACGGAGATTCTTTTCCAAACGAGTTAAATTAAAACATTTGCTTCCAAACATTCCAGGATATGGTGGTTATTTTTTTGAAAGATTTGTTTAAAATAATTTCGTTCGCGATTGATGTTACCCCTAATATGTTAGGTCAGAATATTGGAATATTGATTTTGGAGAGCAATATACAGAACTTGTTGAGCATTCTCTTGTTTCTTTCCACTGTATTACATATAAGGAGATACTGTGTACAAAACTAAGCTTTAAAGATTTCTGTTATGCACTAAGAGATAAAGACTGTTAATTTGAAAGCCATCAGGACTTTGCGTGAACGACAATTTAATTTATTATTAAATGATGTCGAACAACTTAAAAAATAAATTAGAACTGAATTAAAAATAAATATTGGACTAGTAATTTGAGAATAAACATTCAGACTCTGAACCTTTGAAATGCAAAATTGAATTCCCGAAAATGTTAATAGTCCTGAAATTCTTGCAAAAACACTCTTAATCATTTTCTCATCAAAACAGTCATGCGTAACATATTCTTAGCTCTAAATAATCTTTTCTACTCTAGGCACAAGGCCCGAAATTTTGGGGTAGGGGGACCAGTCGATTTGATCGACCCCAGTACGCAACTGGTACTTAATTTATCGACCCCGAAAGAATGAAAGGCAAAGTCGACCTCGGAGGAATTTGGACTCAGAACGTAAAGACAGACGACATACTGCTAAGCATTTCGCCCGGCGTGCTAACGTTTCTGCCAACTCGCTGCCTTTGGAGTAGCTAATATTCTTTTCTACTCTAGGTACATGGCCCGAAATTTTGAGGGAGGGGGGCCAGTCGATTAGCTCGACCCCAGTACGCAACTGGTACTCAATTTATCGATCCCGAAAGGATGAAAGGCAAAGTCGACATCGGCAGAATTTGAACTCATGACATAGCGGCGGACGAAATACCGCTAAGCATTTCGCCCGGCGTACAAACGTTTCTGCCAGCTCGCCGCCCTGGAGTAGCTAATATTGGCACAATTATTTATAGAGAAACAAAATGGATGATAACTTTAGTGCTGCCTGTGTAGCAGTAAATGTACAATTTAAATTAAAGTGGAATTGCACTAGTGGAGGATTGAAGCCATTTCGCTATGTCGATTTTCTTAGAACGAATCGCTCGTAGTAAACAGTCCCTGGTTCAAAAATGAAGACGGTGAATATGCATTGTTTCTAAATGGATGAAAGACGTTGTAATGGAGGATGGAGGTAGGTAGTGTCGAATTGCACATATAAGGTTGTGATGTCAGAGAAACACATAGAAGTAATCTTCATCATCGTCGTCGTCGTCGTCGTCGTCGTCGTCGTGTTGTCACCTTCGTTGTCACCATTATGATTATCATACTCATTCTTAACGTCTTCATCGCTAACGTCATCGAATGTCGTCGAACGTCGCCATCGTTATCCTCGTCACTGATTTCATTCGTGGCTTTGGTTACTACTTCTTTGATAGGTAGAATGAAAGAATGATTGAAGGAAAAGAAAGAAAGAAACAAAGAATGAATGAATGAAGTTGGTGGAAAATGAGAAAAGAGGAGAAGAAGAAGAAAAAGAAGAAGAGGAGGAGGAGGAGGAAGAAGAAGGAAGAGGGGGAAGGGAGGAGGATGGGAAGAGAAGGATTAGGACGAGGAGGAGGAGGAGGAGGAGGAGGAGAAGAAGGAAGAGGGGGAAGGGAGGAGGATGGGAAGAGAGGGATTAGGACGAGGAGGAGGAGGAGGAGGAGGAGGAGAAGAAGAAGAAGAAGAAGAAGAAGAAGAAGAAGAAGAAGAAGAAGAAGAAATAATAGCAAATAGCGAAGAATATGGTACAGGATTTCCTTGTGATTATCCTGAATATTTTTGGTATTGGCTATCAACAATCTTGACTAAGCACCCAACATGATGTCAGAGATACGGTGAGCTAAACTCTATGGGTGTGCCATATTCGGTGATCGTCTGCTATATCTTTGCCTTCATATTTCCAAATGGTGCTTTATTTATTTCACTAGAAAATAAATATTCCGCCGCCACACTATCAGTAATATTTCAGTGATAAATATTTATGGGAGTAATAAAAATATTCCGAGTAGTTTCATTTGAACCTAGTCATGTCTGATAAGACAACAATAATAATAAAATAATAATAATAATAATAATAATAATAATAATAATAATAATAATAATAATAATAATAATATCAACAATACAACAACAACAGCTACAAATATAACAACGAAAATAAAAGTGAAACTGCTGTAAACGTTGTTCTTGTTATTGCTGTTCTTCGATGGTGCAGTTTTTGGCGGTAGTTATAGCGGCGATGGCGGTGCTGATGGTGGTATTGCTGATGTTGTTGTCATTGATGTTACAGTTGGTGCTGTTCTTTTTGTTGTTGTTGTTGTTGTAACAGTTACTGTTGTTGTCCATTTTGCCATATTTATCCACGGATTTAAGGGGATTTTCGTTTTACGATTGTTAGAGATCACGGCAATATTTATTTGAATTGCTTATTTCTTCTAACATAATGGGGATAAATAACGCACACACGTATTTATATATACATGTATGTATAATATATGTATGTATATGTGTGTGTGTGTGTGAATGCACGTGTAAACACACATGTATATATGTATGCATATGCACACACACACTTGTACTCAATGCAGTCACTGGACTGTCGTTATGCTAGAAGGTTTACTCGTTCAAATCAAGCTCTGATACTTCTCTCTAAGTCAAGTACTCGCGCCATCTATTCTCCTTTTGCTAAACTGTTAGTTACGAGGAAGCAAACAAACCAACGCCTGCTGTCAAACACAACCATATAGACACACATGCATGTATGTATGTATGTATGTATGTATGTATAGATATATATATGTATAATGCATATATGTATATGTATATGTATATACACATAGATAGATAGATAGATAGATAGATAGATAGATAGATAGATAGATAGATAGATAGATAGATAGATATACGAGCTGGTATCAAAAGATTGCTGTTATCAAAAGATTGCCGGTCTAGTTATGTTTAATATGAAAAAAGAAACAACTTATTTAACTAAGTTTTAACATCATCTTCGAAATTGTCGCCATGCGCAGAAATACACCAGTCCCAGCATACCTGCCGCTTTTGGAATCCAGCCTGGAAGTCCTTTTCCGTAAGCGAGTCGAGAACTTTTTGCCATTTGCTCTGGATCTCGACGACGGTGTTAAAACGGCGACCTTTGAGCTGCAGTTTCATCATGGGGAAGAGATGGATGTCCGCAAGTGCTAAATTTGGCGAAAAGGGCGTGTGCCGAGATGATACCATGTTGTTTTTAGCGAGAAATTCGTGAGTGATGAGCGCTCGGTGACAAGGTACATTGTCGTTGTGCAAAATCCAATTCTTCGCCCTCCACAGATCCGGTCGCTTTCGCTGAGTGTCCCCCCATCAAACGCTTCAAAACGTCGCAGCAGAAGTTTCAATTGACGGTCTGGCACGGGGAGAAAAATTCTCGATGCACTATACCACATTTCCAGGGGTAACGCTCGTGACAGGTCATCCAGATTTCTCATCATCTTCCAAGGACGTTCTTTCCCTTTGAAACGCCCGTACCACTCGAAACATTGCGTACGACCCATTGCTTCGTCACCGTAAGCTCGCCGAAGCATTCTCGTGTTTCTGCAGCAGACTTCTGAAGTTTAACGCTGCTTTCGACATTAATGCCACATCACCTGGGGAAATGAACACATGAATCTAATCTACCCAATGTCCATGGATACTACGGACTGTACTGTAACCATCTCAGGAATACGGTCTATGATCGTAAGAAACACGAGATCTTTGGAAACGCGCAAAGCGATGCATTAAAATATTTATAAATTCCATCCATGGATTATTATTATTATTATTATTATTATCATTATTATTATTATTATTATTATTATCATTATTATTATTATTATTATTATTATTATTATTAATATTATTATTATTAAGTGCACAGGGTGTTCGGGTTAAATTTGACGATTTTTTATGTCCTTTTTTGTAGAAACAATTTGATGACGCATTGGTGAACAGTCAACGGCATTGGCGCATAAAAAGTAAAGCTATAAAATAGAAAAAGTTAGCTGCCATGAATATAGGAAAGAGTTACAAGTATCATGATGTTTTGCGCCGAGTATCAAAATGCCGGCATCATGACCGCTACTTAATTTCCTGTAAACACTGAAAAAGGCTGTAAGACGGGACACGGACAGCTGCAACGGAGACTACGAAACCGTAACCAGCATGTGTTTTGATTGTGTTTGCACAACGGAATTCATCGAACAACTGCAGGACAAGATGATTGAAGATTCATGCAAGGGAATCCAGGCTCTGACGAGAGAAATGAGTGTTGGAGTCGTCACCATGAATTTGGGTCCGAATGGTGACCCTCACTACCAGTGGTACAAGAGGTACAAGGAATAAATTCTGACAGTCAAGGCTAAGGAGAACCACTTGACGAAGATAATGAAGCTTATAAGCAAACTGAAACATCCTGTTGAGCTGGGGATGATCTGGTTCATTAAGACGAAAAGAACCGCCAGAACCAGTTCCAACACCCAGAACGACTGGTGGTTTGCCTATAATTTATGTGATGTCCCCAGGTATTATGAAAGCCAAGTTATCTCAAACTGTGAAGATGACATCATGTCAACTTACCCCCTCTCTCATTAAAGCTACGTATTCCTTAAACTCACCTTTCTTTCCCTTCCTCGGCGTTTTAAAAATTATTTGTGTGTATGTGCATGTTTGTGTGTGCATTGTGTATGTATGTGTGTGTGTGCGTGTGCATCTATGTATTTAGGGAAGTATGTATGCAGCGTCGCATGTATATCCCTGAATGACAGCTGTATTAACGCTATCATCCCACTGCAACTCCATATATGTCGCATACACAACTTTGTTCTCCCCTTCCCTGATATCAGCCACACTCACTACGACACTACATTACACCTCACACTAATACTCTTGCACCCTTCTCATTTTATCAAACATTAGCCCAACCGAGTAAAATAAATGAATTAACCAGTAATACCGGGAACGTGCACCCCCTCTCTGAGGGCCCATAGACTTTTATTGAAATTCAATTAGCCTATAATTCAACTAGATGTTAATTTAACATATATGCAAAGTTTCGTCAAGATTGGTTGACTGGTGTAGACATCAAGATGATATCAGGCTGACAGGTAGACAGACAAATTGCCATTTATGTATAAGATTATAAATAATTACTTAACGTCTTCAGTGTTATATTAACTCTGATTACAATGAACGAAGACATAAAAGCATGGCGGCAGTCAATGTAATGATTGTAACGACTTTGTAAATGACTTAGGTATGTACGTAAATGAAGCATAATATATAACATTAATTCCACGCTGCACTCACCGCTGCTGCAATCAAGGAATCGTAGCCAACAGAAAATCGTAAACGTGGTCGCTTGACCCACTTGAAGTAAGAGCTACTAAATCTCTGGCAAATTACACCCCAAGCAGTTTGATCTAGTTTGTAGACACATTAAATGTGAAAAGAGGAGAAAGAAAGAGTGGTTTAGTCGCAGCAGAAATGCTTTGATCATCGTGCCTTCTCCATTAGCGATGTTTGGTAACAAAGAAAGCATCAGCGCTCTTAGTTTCTGGCTTCCCCTATGCAACCTAATTTGTAACTGGAACAAATCTGAGTATTGTTTAACGATAATGAGGCACATGTGTATACACACATGCGTGCACATTACACACTTTCATTCATTCATACATATATAAATGCACTTATACGTACATGCGTGTATACATTTACAAATATACGGAATGTACGTATCCCAGACACAGATGCATGCATATATGTGTGTACTTATGTATGTATGTTATGCATGTATGTATGTATGTATGTATGTATGTATGTATGCATGTATGTATGTATGTATGACATTATTCAGTTTTATTTCAAGATTTTTTACCAATAGAGAAAGAGCCGGTTTCTAACCTAGATCCAAGGCTCCTTCATTGGAATTTCAACATCAACAGGGTATTTTTTATGTATGTATATGTGCAGATCTGTATGTTTTGTTTTATGTATGCATACAGTTGTATGTCAAGACATGCTCATATA
>NC_142933.1:84722053-84724553 GCF_046866305.1 Octopus bimaculoides
TGTCATTATTCAGTTTATTTCAAGATTTCTTGCCAATAGAGAAAGAGCCGGTTTCTAACCTAGACCCAAGTCTCCTTCATTGGAATTTCAACCATATCAACAGGGTATTTTTATATGTATGTGTGTATGTATGTATGTTATCAATCAGTTTCATTTCTGTATTTCTTGCCAATAGAGAAAGAGCTGGACTCTAACATAGATTCAAGGCTCCTTCATTGGAACTTTTATCAACATCATCTAGGTATTTGTGCATATGTGTGTGTGTGCAGTATTTGGTGTTAGTGTATGAGCAGATTTTTATGTTTGTTTTATGGATGCGTTTTTATGTGTATATTTTCATGTCTAGATGTATGCATATGTATTTATGTGCTAAACTTTTGGAAAGTTTTACATATCTTTACAGTTCAATTGATGGCTTGAATCTGTAGTCTTCTAATCAGCTTTATCTTTCAGGTTTTGAGAACCCTAATTTTTCCAGGTTTTTGTTGAGGCAGTTCGTTACATATCCCATATGTATGTATGTATGTATGTATGTATGTATGTATGTATGTATGTTTTTCTCTTTCTAATTTCGAGCAATATTTGGCCGGCCACTTATTTGGTAGCAAGGTTGTGAAGGAAAGTATCTCGTTTTAACCGTCATACTTTGAATCTTAAGATGGCCTTGCAGATTTTTATAGATCCAGGTATCATGATCATTTGTACCGTATGAATTAAAGACTAACGTTCTCTCCCCGGGATCTCGAGTTCAACCATACTTTGCTCCAGACGTACTGGTATGCATCCTGTTGCTCTTATAATAACAGGTATGAAACTGAAAGTGTTTGTATGTATGTATGTATGTATGTATGTATGTGTAACGAAATTTCTGATTTGGTTGTCACCAGTGCAACGGCTTGGTTGAGTTGAGAGTTGGAAACACAAAGTCCTGGTCGCTTGAATACAGCGATCCGGGTTCGATTCCTAGGTAGTGAGTCGGGGGTTGGGACCCAGCCCAAATATTCCTGCTACATATGTACACATGCATGCATGTATTTATTTAAGTAAGCAAGCACAGAATAGCCGAATGGTTAGACAGTTCACTTTGCAACCATGAGATCCCACTTTCGTTCCCACTGCGAGATATCTTAGACAAATGCCATTTCCTATATCCCTTTATCGGTGTTAATATGGGGGCAGACTAAGACGGCGAGCTGGCAGAATCATTAGAACGTCGAGAAAAATGCTTTGCAGCATTTCGTCGGTCTTTATGTTCTGAGTTCAAATTCTGTCGAGGTTGACTTTGCCTTTCGTGGTCGATAAAATAAGTACCAATTGAGCACTGTGGTCGATGTAATCGATTTACCCCTCACACAAAATTGCTAACCTTTTATCATAACTTCAAATCAACACGGAGATAGATTAAGTTTATCAAATGAGAATGGCCAGTCTCGCTGGAGGACTTCCGTGTAATTTGTAGGTACTAAATTTCATTCAGAAGCCGAGACTATAGTAGAAAATACTTGCCCAAAGGTACCATGCAGTGGTATCGAACACCGAAACATATATCTTGTCTTTCTTTTATCATGGGTCTCTGGTGTTGCTTCATCTGATCCTGTGGAAGTTCATCCTTCTCCAGTTCTGACCAATGATGATTTCTTTTCCCCATATAGAAGGTGGAAGAAAAAAGAAAGCAAGAGAGACTGAAACAAGTAACACCAATACTAGACTGGTACTTTATTTATCGACCCCCAGAGGAATGAAGTGAAAATTTGATTTCGGCAGGATTTGAACCCTGAGTACGGAGAGCCAGAACAAATATCAATGGGAATTCTATCCGAGGTTCAAACAACTCGGCCAGGAAGGACTGATCTGAAGCTAAACAACAATAAAAGCAAACACGCCGGTTTTGAAATCGAACCGACGATCTTGCAATCGTGGATGCAACAATACCACCACCACCCCCAACACTAACCGTTAGGCCACACGCCTTCTGGTGCTGTGGCGTTAAATTACATTCAAGATAGTTACAGATTGCCGAATTAAATTTCTTGTGGTGCTGTAGAATTTAATTACGTTCTTCTACAATCTGAGTTCGAACCCAAGCAAGGTTGACTTCGCTTTCTCTCCTTCTTAGATTGAAAAAGAAAAAAAATACCGGACATATAATGGATTCGATCTCATTATCTATATCCTTTCCCCCACAAATGTTTACTCTGTTCAACGATAGGAAATTGTTATTATTATTATCTTGGAGTTTTGGAGTTTTATTTAGGCAGCGGTGTTTTTTTTTTCTTGTTTATTTTTTTTTCGTTTTGTTTTTCTCAAGGATTTTTTTTTTAATTTACTTTGCAGCATTTGTTCTTCATATATTTGATTTATGTTGGGTTGCTGTTGTTATTCTTGCTTTTTGTTTGTTTGTTCTTTTGTCATTGCTGTTGTTGGTGTTGTAATATTCGTGTTGTTATTGTTCATGTTCTTGTTATGGGTATTTTTATAGTTGTTGATGTTCGAGCTTATT
>NC_142933.1:84732053-84739553 GCF_046866305.1 Octopus bimaculoides
TCGCCACCATCCCCTGCCGGTGCCTCGTGGAGCTTTAGGTGTTTTCACTCAATAAACACACACAACGCCCGGTCTGGGAATCGAAACCGCGAGTGCTCTGCCCCGAGTGCTCTGCCCTAACCACTGGGCCATTGCGCCTCCACCAGAGTATAAATAGCGTGACACAAATACTGCAATGCATATTGATTTGACGCGTGTTTATTTCCTCATCACCACTCAGAAAACTATTTTTATTAGATATAAAGGCAACGAACCAGTAGAAAGGTTAGCACGTCGGACAATGCCTTTAAGGGTTGATAAGATAAGTACCCTTGAGCTCGACTAATTTGAAACAATAGTTAGGTGATGTAAGAGGGCTCAAACTATACTCGACCGGTATTTGTAACCGCAGAACTGAATTCACTTGTCGGGATTTTTTCTATCGCTCTGTATTCCATATTTACTGGGTGTTGAACTCTGTCAATCAACTGCTCTATAAGTAAAATAATAGTAAATATTAGACGCAAATGAAAACAAAAAAATATATATAAATTATTAAGAACAATATCTCGGATTTTTGTACAAACAAAGAGTGTATGATTTGATTCGTTTCGCTTAAAATTTTGAATTGCTTACAAATGTCTTCATATGAACACGCATGTATGAATGCGTATATGTGTATATGTGTATATACATCTACGACTCTGCATATAAAGCCTCTGTCATCAAACCTCGAAATCAAAGACAACAGATGTGAATGCATGAGTGTGTGTGTGTGTGTGTGTGTGTGTGTGTGTGTGTGTGTGTGTGTGTGTGTGTGTGTGCTTATATACATTCATACATACGTACACACATACATACACACAGCATGACGCTCGCATACTTGAGTGTATGATCAGCTGGAATGGCGGCTGGCAAGCTAACACAGGGATTTTATCTCTGAAAGAAAACATCGATAACGGCCAAAACTAATATTATGAAAAGATCTCAGAACTTTCAATCCTTAACAAAACATGCCTGTTAAAATGTATTCATTGAAAACCCATTGCCACGCTTAAAACGCACAGATCAGTTTTCAACGATGATATTTTCTGAAACACATCGGAGATTTCCATCAGGAGTTATTACAAAATATGACAGTTTCAATAACCCGACAGTTCTTTTAAAATTCTCTCTCTCTTTGTGTATATATATATATATATATATATATATATATCTTCATATGCATCTGTATGTTTGTGCGTCTGTGCGTAACTACAATGACTTCACTGCCTAAAGATGCGAACCAATGTGTTGGCATGACCCTCGCCTAGTAAATATATTATCCTATTTTACGTATTGAGTTCTATTTTTTCGTTTGTAAAATTCAAACGTCTAGCCTACCTCTGCTTGGTTAATTATGGTTATAATGCAATATGAATATAGGAGTGAAATGTTTATCTGGAATACTGAGTCGAAGACATCTGGTGAAGTCTACTGCATCAAGGTATACAGCCGAATATAAATATATAATCGATTACGCACTCGCACATAAAATACTTATTTATGTGTGTGTATAAGTGTGCATGTTTGCGTGCGTGTGTGTGAGAGAGAGAGACAGACAGACAGACAGAGACAGACAGACAGACAGAGACAGACAGACAGACAGACAGACAGAGACAGAGTATGTATTCGCGTAGAATAATTAGCATAGTACATTGTCTATATATATATATATAAATGCTTTCAAAATTTTTCATAAAACCAAAACAAAGAAATTATACAAGTCGATGGTTTGTACTTTTACATCGAATTGTATTATTTCTTATAACTTGTAAAGTTTCGGTTTTATAAAATACAATTAATAACGTGTGTGTATATATATCTATGTGTGTATATATATATATATATATATATATATATATATATATATATATATATTTCGTTTTCGGATTTGGTTTGCAAGATTTTTTATGTAATTTTGTGTGTTGAAGCATATTCTGTTGTGTCTGGGGAGAGTCATTTTCTTATTGTGCCTAGAGAATGTCAAAATCCAAACTTACAAGGATATTCAATTTAGTAATACCAAATTGAATTTTATAATAAAAAAATATATTAATAATGTAGAGAAGAATCACCAAAATGCAATTGAAACACTGAAGGAGATCAGACACCATCAAGAAAAACGTACTCTATAAAATACTAATTTAAAAATCTATAAAATCTAAAAGAAAAGTTTATGATCCATAAAAATCTATAAAATACTAGACTAAAAATTTAATTCAGTTTAGTCAGTTGATAAAAAAAAGGAAAGTGAATTGTAGACTACGCGCTGCTCTCGTCTGCACCTCATGTCGGGCTGTTGGTTCATCCGTTATTGTGGAAAGGAGGATGTCTTGTACCTTTTTAAAGACATCTATTTCCACCTTATGCAGATTTCTTAGTTTTTGTGGCAGGGCATTGAAGAGCTGTGGGCCTTTGAACCCTAGACTTTTGCAGTACCTGGTCCAGAATTTATATGGAGTGGTTGGTACCTTTGGTACAATACAATGGCGGCCGGTCCTGACATTTGTATAACACTCAATGCTGAAATTAGGTACTAGCCCTTCTAGATTATTTACATTATTTACATTATTTACATTTGACGGATATATGTCCTCATCTTGTTTGTTGTTAATACAACGTTTCGGCTGATATACCCTCCAGCCTTCATCAGGTGTCTTGGGGAAATTTCGAACCTGGGTTTTCATTCCTTAGGTATTTTTCGATGTCATTGTTATTATTGTTGTTGTTGTTGTTATTCAGGTCACTGCCTGGAATCGAACTCGGAATATAGCCCTTCTAGAGTTTTCCATATGTAGACTATTGCATATCTCTCACACCTTCGCTCCAGGAAGTAAGGTTTCTGTTTTCTCAGGCTATCCCTGTAGCTCATCCACTGCACTGCTTCAATCTTTTTAGTGTAGTAGCGTTGGACTGCTTCAAGCTCCGCTGTTAGTTTGGCACTATGTGGCGAACATAAGTGGAAGCAGTAGTCTAGGTATCTGAGAACAAACGTTCTCCACAGGGTCAACATAGTTTCTTGGTCTCTTGTCTTAAAGGACCTCAGTATCCATCCTGCCGGTTGTCTGCACTTTGCTGTCATTTTGGTAATGTGCATATGTTTATATATCATTTGTATTATATATATATATATATATTGTTGTACTTGGGGATGGTCATATTGCCAGTTTAGCCAATAAAAACACACGCACTGTATATTTGGTGTTAATTTTTTTTTTTTTTTTTTTTCAGCTTTATATTACATTAATCTTAATCTTAATCTTATTTCGGCCAGAGTTCTTTCGTCACACTTCTGTGACCTCATCAGTGGTCCTTTGTTTCCTTCTTTCTTATGTGTGTCTCACCTTGCTAACTATCAGCCATTTTGTATTTTGTATTCCTATTGTATGTGTCTACGCATGCGTGTCCTTCAATGTGTCTGTGTCTTTTGTAAGTGCATGTGTGTATGGGGAGTGTCTGTATCACCTATATTCTCTGTTAATAAGTGGCCTACACAAGCTCATGCAGCGCACGAAAAAGGGAGAAGTGGTATGCCTTCCCACAGATAAGTCCGGCAGAATGTCAATAGACAGCCTGCCGAACTATATCCAGGCAATGCAACCTCACATCGCCAATACGAAGGTAACAACCTTACAGGCGCATGAGGAAAGAGAAAAAGTCCTCAATGCCCACATGATGATGTGGACAATTGTCCTTAGACCCCAGAAGCGCACAGCCAACAACTTCCAAGCCTGGAACAATGATATCCCGACGCTGTATGGGCTCCGTAAGGACCACAAAGTAACAACTAATCCTGTAGTGGGACCACCAACAAGACCAGTCTGTGGAGCGAATGTCGCTAGTAACTACAGGATCTCCTACTTCCTCTCAATGATCATACGCCCCATAATCCAGATGTCACCTGATGTCTGTGACAGCACGGAAGATCTCCTCAGCAGGATCAACAACTGCAACAACACTTGCAACCTGACAGGGTGTATAGTGGGTAGCATGGATGTGGTATCACTATACCCATCTATCGACGTGGATTTTGCAGTGGAAAAGTGCGTGGAAATGATCAACGAGAGCGAAGTAGAGTTCCAAAAAGTCAACACAGAAGAACTGGGCCTCCTACTTAGATTGACATATGACGATGCATATCTAGATAGATACGACCTTAGAGATTTCTGCCCTAGTAGACGTCTAAGAGGTAGACCACCCACAATTACCTCTATGGCTAGGAAGACCCCTATAGAGAGATGGAGTGGATGGACCAGAGCCATACGGACCCCCACTAATATCCACCAGGTAAAGAAAATGATCGCACATGCACTAGGAGCTAGTATAAAGGTCACCCTAAAAGGCCACACCTTTAAATTTAACAACAAATTATACGCCCAGGACGAGGGGGCAGCCATCGGGGTTAGTATCGCCGGTGATGTGGCCAATCTTTTCATGGTATGGTGGGACAGAAGGCTTAAGGAACGCCTGACACAGAACTCCATACTCGTGAATGTGTACTCTCGATATGTCGATGATATCAACTTAGTGGTAAAGACACCCCCACAAGAGAGTACCCCTGAAATAGAAATAGAAACTAAGACTATGGAGAGCATCCAGCAAATAGCTAACTCCATCCACCAGAGTATTAGAGTTACGATAGACTACCCTACTAAACACCCTAACCATAGATTACCTGTATTAGATACTGAACTCTGGCTAGAAACTAAGAACAATAAAACCAGAATCCTCCATTCACACTATACAAAACCTATGGCCTCCAAGTACCTGACCCACCGGAACTCGGCTATTGCGGACAATGCCAAATTCAACATATTGATGGCAGACCTCGTCAGAGTAATGCGAAATGTCTCCTGCATGTGCGACCCTACAGAATTAAAGAGACATATACAACATTTCGTCCACCGCATGCAGTTCTCGGGTTACAGCCATAAAGAAAGGATCAGGGTTTACAAAGGAGCTATGAAGAAGTTTGAAACAATCAAACGCAACGATAGGAATGGGATTTGCCCACTCTATAGGAGCAAATCATGGAACACCATAGAAAGAACTAAGAAGAAAATAGGGAAGGCAAGCTCATGGTACAATAGCCACAAGTACCAAAGCGTCATGTTCGTCGACACCACCCCTAGAGGCGAACTGGCGTACCGCTTTAGAAGGGCCCTAGACAAACTTAAGCTAAGAATTAAGGTTGTTGAAAGGCCAGGCAACCCTATCAAATCCCTTATCAGTAGAACATACCCTTTCAGTAGAACCCCCTGCACTGATAGGAACTGTATCGTATGTAGATTTAGCCCACAAACGAACTGCAAAACCAGAAATGTGGTCTATAGTATAAGATGTACAGAGGGACGATGCAGAAATAAGACAACGACATATGTAGGCGAAACAGCAAGGAGTATAGGGGAGCGGGCAAACGAACATTGGAGGGAACTTAAGGAAGGGAAGAACTCATCAGTTCTGTACCAGCACGCTGAGCAAGAACATAGAGGCTCAATCAACAACATAGAAATTAAAATCTTATCTACACATAGCAGTGATGCAGCACTTAGACAAATTACTGAAGCTACACACATAATAGAAGGGAAACCTAGCCTGAATAGGAAACTAGAATGGAACACTAACATACGCCACTAACAAACCACAGCATGTGACAACATGTTACCCATAAACCAATAATAGGAACAAAGTATAATACAATACATAGATAAACAAATGGAATTAAATACTACATACGTTAACAAAATTTAATTAAACACATTAAAAATAAAAAAAAAAATAAAAAAAACACACACACACACACATGAACATATAAATAAATAAAAACTAATACAAATGAACACGTATTAACAGAGAATATAGGTGATACAGACACTCCCCATACACACATGCACTTACAAAAGACACAGACACATTGAAGGACACGCATGCGTAGACACATACAATAGGAATACAAAATACAAAATGGCTGATAGTTAGCAAGGTGAGACACACATAAGAAAGAAGGAAACAAAGGACCACTGATGAGGTCACAGAAGTGTGACGAAAGAACTCTGGCCGAAATAAGATTAAGATTAAGATTAATGTAATATAAAGCTGAAAAAAAAAAAAAAAAAAAAAAAAATTAACACCAAATATACAGTGCGTGTGTTTTTATTGGCTAAACTGGCAATATGACCATCCCCAAGTACAACAACATCTGTTTCAACACACGATTTCACATAAAAAATCTTGCAAAACAAATATATATATATATATATATATATATATATATATATATATATATATAAACGACGGGTTTCCGTCCACCAAATCCACTCAAAGCTTTGGTCGGCCTGAGACTATAACAGAAGACACTTGTCCAAGTTCGCAGTGGGACTGAACCCAGAACCATGTAGTTAGGAAGCAAGCTTCTTACCACACAGCCACGCCTTTATTTTACATAACTGCACTAGTATGCATGCTACATATTACAAAATATAATTGTATATTTACAAATCAGTGCAGGTACAGAAAGCCAGCTCATCAGATCACCAAAACAGCATGGTTACACCAATGCTTCATCTCTAAATATACATACAAAATTTACTCTATATATACAATGTATGGAAGGCTGATACTAGATAAAAATTAGTTTGGTATTGTCATTAAACATAAATATAAATAATATATATGTTTGGAATAATATCAATTAAGGTGCTCGATTTAAGTTCACGGAATTGACCATCCTTTATGATAAGAAAAGACAGCAAGCGATAGAGGAAGTCAAGTAGTTACATTAGATAAATAAAAAAGTATTTAGAAAGCATATAAATGTACATATAAAAAATATAAAAAGATATAAATTCCATAGGGAACAGACAGCTGGAGATACAAAGATTGAATCCGCGCATACACACATATATGTATGTATGCATACAGACGGATGTATATACATACATATATTTCATAAATTCATACATATATACATTGAACTTGACTGAAGAAAGAAAGCCACGAATGACCCGTCTTCTTTTTTGCCTCTCCTTCTAGTTGTTGTTTCTCTTGTCCGCCTTTGTATCGTCAATCTGTCCGAATGTTTTATTGTCCTCTATTACGATTTTGTTCCATTTATATATACACACATATATATATATATATATGTATATATATATATATATATATATATATATATATATATATATATATATATATATATATATATATATATATATATATATATATATATATATATATATATATATATATGTATATGTAAAAATATGTGACACTTATTCGGTAGCCATGATAAAAATCATGGCTACCGAATAATTGTCACATATTTTTACAGATAAATTCCTCTATTTACATAATATCGAGGTCTCTTTCTTTCTTTTGTTGTCCTTTCTATCAATATATATATATATGTGTGTGTGTGTGTGTGTGTGTGTGTGTGTGTGTGTGTGTGTGTGTATGTATATACATACACACACATATATA
>NC_142933.1:84754553-84762053 GCF_046866305.1 Octopus bimaculoides
TGGATCCCCCCACCCCCCACCCATAGCCCTCGCGTTGTTTAAAAACTAGTTTTATAGATACTTCTTTGAAAATTGCCATTTTGTTTTTCAAACAATAATTTGTGTAGGTTTGAACTATGTAAAACGTTAGAAAAAGAAACCCAACTGTTTCTTCCAACAAATGTTTCGAAAGCAAATTTTTTTCATGGACCCTTTAAATACCCCTGTGCGTCTCCGATTTACTGTTTTGCTTGCGTGGACCCCCCCCCCCCAAAAAAAAAAATCTTATATGGAGCCTTAGAGATCATATGAACTCCGGTTGAGAACTACTGATCTCTGCTCTACGCTACTTTGCTATAATGTGATGTAAATTGTAGTGGGTCAGTGAGAGAGCCACTACGGGATCGCTCGAAAAGCTAGAAATAGTAGCTAAATACCATATCACATAGAAGGATACATTGAATAATATGAGACTAGTTGCATTGTGTCTGTGTGAAAAAAAAAACAGGTTGATCACGGTTGCATTGCCCTTTGATCATCGGGGATAACCAATTTCGGTTGACCTGGTACTAAAGAATTACAAGAATAACTTATATGCTTAGAAGAGGGGTTTATTGAAATGGAGTGATGTGACACTTGTATGTCCTGGGCATCTCAAGCTGCGTTAGAAAAGGAAAATTTTGTTCAACCTCAATGTGGAAGAGCGCTGCATGTTTCGGTTTGTGGCTGGACAGAACTCAATGGCTTCAAAACAACTGACATCTGGAAACGTAGAGATGACCAGAACGATGCCGGCGACAAACAGACAGACAGAGTATGAGAGGGAAATGTGTAAATGATTGAAAGTGGGGGGAGGCATGAACGGAAAAGAAAGAGAGATAGAGTGAATGTGTGTTAGAGGGAGAGAGAGAGAGAGAAAGGGAGTGGAAGGGAGAGTGTGGGTATGAGTGTGGAGTACATGAAGGATGGGGAGGGTAAGAAATTAGTGGGAATGTGTTTGAGTGACAAGTAAGGGAGAGTGTTTGAGAAGAACGTAATGGGGAGAAATGATAGATAAGAGGGAGATGGTGAGATAGAGTGAGTAAAACAGAGCGAGAGAGAGAGAGAGAGAGAGAGAAGGGCGTAATGTGAAAAGAGCATGGGGAGTGTGAGAGATGGTTTATAAGAGAGATTGAGAGAAGTGGAGAGTGAAGGATAGTAAGAAACAATAGATAATCTGAGAGAGAGAGAGAGAGAGAGACAAGACAGTTTATGAGAAAGTAAGAGGAATTGAGAGAGTGGCTCAGAGATGGAAGAGAGACAGAGTGACCAGGAGTGAGTGAAAGGGAGAGGTTGAGAGAATGAGAGAGAGAGAGAGAGACAATGAGCATTGAATAGATTGTGAAATAGGCTTGTAGAGAGAGTGATGGAAGAGTAATGAGAAATAATGGAGAAGTTGCAAGGGAGTCATGGAGATATAGAGAGGTTAAGAAAAGAGGAGAGAGAGAGAGAGAGAGAAAGAGAGAGAGAGAGAGAGAGAGAGAGAGAGAGAGAGAGAGAGAGAGAGAGATGAGAATTGAAGAGAAAAGGGGTGACAGAAAGGAATCTGTCGCACTTATTAGATATATATAAAAGAAAAAAAGCTAATAATGACGAGATTCACGAATGACAGTTTACGAACTTCAGAGCACATCTTTGCGTTGTGGTATATAAATCCCACTGGAGATAGTTCGCTTGCACAAGAAAGACGTACAATATGGAGGACAAGTCTTTATCTTTACAAACCGCCATCATAATTATCATCGTCATGCTTTTCTTTTTGCCGATGTCGTTGCAGTTGCCAGTGTTCTTGTTGCTGTCGTTGTTGTTGCTGTTATTGCCACTGTTACATCTCTTGTTTAGCTCAAAGTCAGGCTCTAATTAAGCAGACTTATGATTAAAGACTTATGATTAAAGACGTTCCAGCTGTCACCATCCCCATCACTTATTTTTCCTTTCTATTATCTATAACCACATTATCCAATGTTCCCTTCCTTTTGAAGACAGCAGGGTGTTATTTAAAGGAAATAAAAACCTTCGACTACTATTTCTTGCAAATCCAGCGATCAATATAGAGGCTTTCCCGTCAGCAGAAGTTTAGTACATCTATATTGGTGCCGTGTGTCATTCTATAGCTATTTATGCGTCATTTTTATTTTTATATTATTTCTGCTGTTTCTGATTGTCAGAGCTCAGAGCTCAGAGCCTCAGCGACATCTATCAAGAAATGTTATACCATGAGATAACAGACGCCATGTTTAATCAACGAAAGGGTATCTAAGCCATCGTTCTTGTTAGAAATACAACCAAATTTTACTCAATATACGCCATGCTGTCTTTAAAAACTAGAAAGGACACATGGGATATTGCAATCATAGGTACTCTATTACTCTTTTATTCTTTTGCAGGTTTCACTAAATGGACTGCAACCATAGTTAGGGTACCGCCTTCTAGAGATTCTGTCAGTTATATAGTAATAGAAGTACTTAATCTGGTATTAATTTTATTGAATGGTTAATTACATCGATTGGCTAACTTCGCGCCTATCGAATAATGTCCCGAAAGGGACGTGAATAGTTCAAGGTTACCAACACACGAAATTCTCAGTCCTTGAGTCACGGTTTTTGGGTTTCTGCAGAATTTCTCATATCAAATTTCGCTTAGCATGCGTTGGTCAATTCGAGGCAATGGTAAAATATACCACCACATAATGAAATTGAAACCAGAACCGAGTGTTTGCGAATTGAACTTCTTAACCATGCAACCATACTAACAGATGTCAAGAAAACAAATTTTCTTCTCTCTCTCTCTCCCTCTCTCTCTCTCTCTCTCACACACACACACACACACACACTCTCTCTCTCTCTCTCTCTCTCTCTCTCTCTCTCTCTCTCTCTCTCTCTCTCTCTTTCACTCTCTCTTTCTTTCTTTCTTTTTCGTTCATGTAAATGTGTACAAGAAACTCAACGTAGTGTTATATCATGATCTAACGCACGTCTGGTTAACAGATTGCATTGAATGTGAATATAAATATATAAAAATACACTGGACAGCCTAAAGAAAATCTATGTAAATATATGTAGAACTCCAGTGTCGTGTTATCAGGGGATCTCATTACTACCTGGTTACATCGAAATGTACGATAACAACCCAAAAGTCAGCTTGGTTTCAGCGGAAAGATTAACAATAAAAGAAAGAGGAATGCATTTGAAAAATTCTCTTTTTTCTTTTTTTTCTATCAGTTATATTTACTCCAACCTGTGTCATATATTCTTCCATCTTCCGATTTCTTATAGAGGCTTCTTTGTAGGCACATCATGTTAGAAATAGCAGTAAAATCTTCCTCAAATCTCACGATTCTCTTTTATCGATAACACGTCATCAAACAGTGGTGGGAGGCAATCACATACACACACACACACACACACATATATAGACTTCTTTCAGTTTCCGCCTACCAAAATCCACTCACAAGGCTTTGGTCAGCCCGAGGATATAGTAGAAGACACGTGCACAAGGTTCCACGCAGTGGGCCTGAACCCGGAACCTTGTTGTTGAGAAGCAAACTTCTTACCACACAACCACGCCTACACCTAAGAATATAGAATATAGTGATGGATGTGTCGTCGGTGACTCCTTTGGTAAGCAAAGTGTTAAATTGACCCCAGTACTTGACTGGTACTCTACTTCGTCAACTTCAAAAGTAATAATAAAAATTAAAAAAATAAAGTCGATCTTAGTGGGATTTGAACGTAGAATATAAAGCCACGTAACTAAATACCAACTAACATTTTTTTACACGTCACCCTACCGATCATTCCGTCTATTCATTAACCATAATAAATACTTCCATGCTTTTAACACAACAAAATTTATTGTCGATATTTCATTTAAGACAACCAAACCGAATGTTGTTGCGTTAGAGTTAAAGACCTCTTTTCCTTCAAAAATAGCTTCCCAGAAATTATGGCCTGCTTGCAAAAAACCATTAACGCGTGAGGGAGTATTTATTTTCAAGAAATTCTTTTATCCATATATTTCTATTTTTCTTTATTTATTTTCATAATCTTTTCTGATTATTTTATGTAAAGATTTAAAGGATGTCTTTTATTTTTTTCTGATAATAAAAAAAGCAAACATTTAACTACGTTTAACTGTAATCTCTCGAATAAATTTTCAGGTTCGAGACTATTAAATTTAAATTGAATTGGGATGGCTTTCTCTGGTTGTGAATTCTTTGCCCTCCTGCTGTCTTCTGGGGGCACTAGATTTAGAATTTATTATCGACACTGATATTAAACAATGTACTCTTCTGTCAACAGAACTCCCACCGACTATTTTAATAGCAGTGAAGGTATCTGGATGCCATTTATGATTTCAAATGGATATCATGTAATAGCCTCTTAAGACGTTTCGAAAACCATTTGTTGTTTTTGTTTTTTATGTTACTGGTTCTAGGAAAGATTTTTCTGGAAGAAAAAAAATGCATAATTACGACCAGACAGACAGGCAGATAGATAGATAGAGAGAGAGAGAGAGAGGGGGGGAGGTAGATAGATAGATAGATAGATATATAGATAGATAGATAGAGAGAGAGAGAGAAGAAAAGAAAGAAGTAGAGAATAGTGAAGTTCAGTACCAAGTTTACAGAAATATTTTGTGTTGTTTTTTTTTACTCCAGGGTCATATCTGATGGCACAAGCCTATGATCGAAGGTGTTCTAACCATGACCATCTCGTCATTCTTTTATTTCTATTAAGTAACCAACCACATGGTTCCGGGTTCAGTCCCACTGCGTGGCACCTTTGGCAAGTGTCTTCTACTATAGCCTCGAGCCGACCAAAGCCTTGTGGGTGGATTTGGTAGACGGAAACTGAAAGAAGCCCGTCGTATATGTGCATGTATATATGTGTGTGTGTGTTTGTGTGTCTGTGTTTGTTCCCCCAACATCGCTTGACAAATCGATGCTGGTGTGTTTACGTCCCCGTAACTTAGCAGTTTGACAAAAAGAGACCGATAGAATAAGTACTAGGCTTCCAAAGAATAAGTCCTGGGGTCGATTTGCTCGACAAAAGGCGGTGCTCCAGCATGGCCACAGACAAATGGCTGAAACCAGTAAATTTCAGGCCTTGTGCCTATTATGGAAAGGATTATTACCGCAACACTCAGCGAACTGGCAGACTCGTTAGCATGCATAGAGAGAAATGCTTAGCGGCATATCTTCTGTCTTTACGTTCCGCATTCAAATTGCACCGAGGTGGATTTGGTCTTTCATTCTTTCGGGGTCGGTAAAATAAGTACCAGTTGAGCACTGGAGTCGATGTAATTGACTTTCCCACTAATTTAGCTGTGAATGGAATGCGAGCAGAAAATCCTTTATAACAAAGCGTTTTGCAGTTGTATTTCTGTTGAAATACCAAGCCTTTGAATTAATCTTGATAACAATGAAGAATTTAAGTACATAAACTTTGTCATTATTATGGTGGTGTTTAGAAGATAGTGTGGAGGCGCAGTAGCCCAGGGGTTAGGGCAGCGGACTCGCGGTCGTAGGATCGCGGTTTCGATTCCCAGACCGGGCGTTGTGAGTGTTTATTGAGCGAAAACACCTAAAGCTCCACGAGGCTCCGGCAGGGGATGGTGGCGAACCCTGCTGTACTCTTTCACCACAACTTTCTCTCACTCTTACTTTCTGTTGTGCCTGTAATTCAAAGGGTCAGCCTTGTCACACTGTGTGTCACACTGAATATCCCCGAGAACTACGTTAAGGGTACACGTGTCCGTGGAGTGCTCAGCCACTTGCACGTTAATTTCACGAGCAGGCTGTTCCGTTGATCGGATCAACTGGAACCCTCGACGTCGTAACCGACGGAGTGCCAACAACTAGAATATAGATTAACGTGGAATTTTGATGGAAGGTTTTCATTTAAATCATTTAAAACAAGAAGTTTGTGTTACTGAAAAAGGAACGATCTCAGGCAGATTGGTATCAAAAGGAAAAAGCTAAATATATGTCAAAGAATAGACCACACCTGGTATTATTGCCGCAGCATGACATTTGCTACTAACAAAAACTGGAGACTGTTTTGTTGGTGCAGGTGTGGCTGTGTGGTAAGTAGCTTGCTTACCAGCCACATGGTTCCGGGTTCAGTCCCACTGCGTGGCACCTCGGGCAAGTGTCTTCTACTATAGCCTCGGGCCGACCAAAGCCTTGTGAGTGGATTTGGTAGACGGAAACTGAAAGAAGCCCGTCGTATTTATGTGTTTATATATATATATATATATATATATACATATATATATATATATATATATATATATATGTATGTATGTATGTATGTATGTGTGTGTTTGTGTGTTTGTGTTTGTCCCCCAACATCGCTTGACAACCGATGCTGGTGTGTGTAGGTCCCCGTAACTTAGCGGTTCGGCAAAGGAGACCGATAGAATAAGTACTAGGCTTACAAAGAATAAGTCCTGGGGGTCGATTTGCTCGACTAAAAGGCAGTGTTCCAGCATGGCCACAGTCAAATGACTGAAACAAGTAAAAGAGAGAGTAAAAGAGTAAATAAAATTTAAAATTTGGGTTACGGATGATTATTGATTTTGCCAAAATGTGTCACGATGTTAAAAATTTGGGGTCCTGCTGGTTTGGGTCCTTAATGGTCTGAGTAAATAACATGACGGCGTTTAATTTCGAGTGCACTTAGATTACTACGAGTGTAAATAAGAGGCAGCGCTCAAGCGACGACAACAGCAGCACAGTCTGCAGAAGTGACAGTGGGAATGGTAAAAAGTGGTGCTGGTGGTGGCGGCGGTGAGGGGGGGGGGCGATGGCAGTAACGACGGCGGTATCATCATCATCATCAGCAGCAGAAGCAGCAGCAGTAACAGCAGCATCAGCACCAGTACTAGCAGCATCAACAGCAGCGCTACAACCATTAGCAGCAGCAGCAGCAGCAGCAGTAGTAGTAGTAGTAGTAGTAGTAGTAGTAGTAGTAGTAGTAGTAGTAGTGGGTTGGGGGTATAGGTGGTGGTGGTAGTAGTAGTAGTAGTAGTAGTGGGGTGGGGGTATAGGTGGTAGTAGTAGTAGTAGTAGTAGTAGTAGTAGTAGTAGTAGTAGTAGTAGTGGGGTGGGGGTATAGGTGGTAGTAGTAGTAGTAGTAGTAGTAGTAGTAGTGGTGGTGAGGGTGGGGTATAGGTGGTGGTGGTAGTAGTAGTAGTAGTAGTAGTAGTAGTAGTAGTAGTAGTAGTAGAGTGGGGTGGGGTGGGGGTATAGGTGGTGGTAGTAGTAGTAGTAGTAGTAGTAGTAGTAGCAGTAGTGGTGGTGGTGGTGAGGGTGGGGTATAGGTGGTGAGGGTGGGGTATAGGTGGTGAGGGTGGGGTATAGGTGGTGAGGGTGGGGTATAGGTGGTGAGGGTGGGGTATAGGTGGTGGTAGTAGTAGTAGTAGTAGTAGTAGTAGGGTGGGGTGGGGGTATAGGTGGTGGTAGTAGTAGTAGTAGTA
>NC_142933.1:84764553-84772053 GCF_046866305.1 Octopus bimaculoides
CTAGGTACACCATGTCTGAAATGGAAATAGATGGAATGGTCATGATTGGAACAGTTAATACTGTACTTGTTTGACCTTTGGCCAAACCCGATGGATTAGATCTATAGCAAAGCGTTCCAGCCATGGCTATCCCACCTTACAAAGTATCCAGGGTTGTTAAAAGGCATTTTGTACATAATGGAGGAATAACGCCTGAAATTTAAAGGTGGGGAAAGCAGTTGATTATGTCGGCTTTAGTACTTAACTGGTACTTTATTTTACCGACTTCAGAGGGTTGAAAGGTAAAGCTGACCTTGGCGGGTTTTGAACTCATAACGCAAAGAAATAAAAGAAATATCGCAAAGCATTTTCTCCGAAGCTCGAACGATTTTGCCAAACCACAACTCTTAACGCTAACAATTTTTGCTTCAAATTTTGGCCTTCGAGGGAGAAGTCAGTCGAATAACTGGATCCCCATACTTGACTAGTACGTAATTTGAACGACCCCGAAAGGATGACAAGCAAAGCTGATCGCGGTGGGATTTCGACTCAGAATGTAAAAAGCCGGAACAAAAGTCGCTAAGCATTTTACCCGACGTTCTAACGCTTTTGCCATCTCGCTACCGTCTTAATGGTATTTTTTTTCTAATTTTTGGTATAAGATAACAATTTTGAGGGGAGGGGAAATCATTACTTTGACACCAGTCAGTGATCAACTGGTACTTTATTTTATCGACCCTGAAAAGATGAAAGACAAAGTCGATCTCTCCGGAATTGAAGCTCAGAACGTAAAGAGGCGTACGAAATGCAGCTTGGCATTTCGACTGATGTAACTGATCTACCAGATCGACACCTTAAATTGTTTCAAATTTTGGCGCAAATCAGTTGTTTTAAGTATTATATCAACCCCAGTACTTGACTTGTACTTTATTTTATCGACTCCGAAAGGATGAACGGCAAAGTTGACCATAGCAAGATTTGAACACAGAACATAAAGACAGAAGATATGTTGCTTGGCAATTTGTCTGACGCGCTAACGATTCAGCCAGCTCACTGGCTTCTTAATAATCCTTTCTACTATAGGCATAAGGCCTGAAATTTCGTAGGAGGAAACTTGTCTATTACATTAGCCCCAGTTTTCAACTGGTACTTATTTTACCGACCCCGAAAGGACGAAAAGCAAAGTCGACATCGGTGGAAGTTGAACTCAGAACGTAAAGTCGGACGAAATGACACTAAGCATTTTGTCCGGCATGCTAACGATTCAACCGCCTTCATAATAATAAAAATCATTATTCTTAATGGTATCATTAAAGTAGTGAGCTGGCAGAATCGTTAGCATGCCGGATGAAATGCTTAGCGGCATTTTATCCGTCTTCATGTTCTGAGTTCAAATTCCGCCGAGACCGACTTTGCCTTTCATCCTTTCGGGGTCGATAAATTAAGTACTAGGGAAACACTGGCGTCGATGAAATCGACTATACCCCCTCCCCCAAATTTCAGGCCTTGTGCATATAGTAGAAAGGATTATTATTAATGATATCATTGAAGTGAGAGGTGCCAAATGCCTGAAGACTCTATTTTCTTAGTTTCCGTTCCATGTTTTACTGTACAACACATCAAGCCATCCTTGGGCGCTTTTTGTAGTATAACACTTTTTTTTTGTGAGAGAAAGTTACTTGTCCCTCGTTTAACCAGTTTTAGATATTGGTATAAATGGATGCATGTGGAGGCTCAATAGCCCAGTGGTTAGGGCAGCGGACTCGCGGTCATAGGATCGCGGTTTCGATTCCCAGACCGGGCGTTGTGAGAGTTTATTGAACGAAAACACCTAAAGCTCCACGAGGCTCCGGCAGGGGATGGTGGCGAACCCTGCTGTACTCTTTTACCACAACTTTCTCTTACTTCCTGTTTCTGTTGTGCCTGTATTTCAAAGGGTCAGCCTTGTCACACTATGTCACGCTGAATATCCCCGAGAATTACGTTAAGGGTACACGTGTCTGTGGAGTGCTCAGCCACTTGCACGTTAATTTCACGAGCAGGCTGTTCCGTTGATCGGATCAACTGGAACCCTCATCGTCGTAACCGACGGAGTGCCAACAACAACAACAACATAAATGGATGCTGCAGCCTTCCGCGGTTCTTCTCAGAGCGCAACGTAAACAATTCTGAGCGATACAGAAAGAATTTTCTAAATTAGTTGATGGATTTTTTTTTATTCATAGATCCTTTACGGATGAAAGACAAAGTCGACCTCTGCGGAACTGAGTGCAGAGCGCAGAAAACCGTAGGAAATACTGCAAGATATTCTATTCTAATCGGTAAATCATCGGATAGAATGATTTACCGATTCTGCCACTCCACTGCCATTCGATGAAACCATCGTATTAATCATTTACGTATTTAAATTAAACAGTCTTAACTGCAGTCTGTCCGTTCTGTGCTTTGGTGTTTTTAAATATGTTCTCTATACCTTGCCTTCAACTCTATCTTTACTTTTTTTTTTCTGTTTAATTTATGAAGTCCCGGTATGGTCGTTTATCTCTAAAGAAAATGTGAAAATTGATCAGAACTCGGTCAAAACAAGAAAAATAAGTGTCCGAGAACTATAAATTTCTTTCTGTAAAATCACATTACTAATTAACTTTTTTCTAGAAAAAAGAATGAGATTATTGATTTCTCACATAGGCACAAAACTACAAACTTTGTGAAGAGTGTGAAGCCGACTATATTATCATCAGTACGTGGCTGTAATTAATAGAATGACTCAACTATGTTACATGTACAATTATATTAAAAACAGTATGTAGCATGATATTGCTGCAGAACGAAGAGGAAAGCTGATATGGGCAGAATTTGAACTCAGGACGTAAAGGAATACCATTAAATACCGCAAGGCATTTTGCCTGTTGCTCTACTGGTACAGCTAATCCTCTGTCCGCCTGTTATATTCTCATTATCAAGTTTTAATAATCGGAATGCTTAAAATCATTGCTATTTGATAATGCTATTGTATTGGATGTAGTAAAATTTATAATTAACCGTCATATGCACGAAGAAACTGGGTGTTTCAACATCGTTGTGGCCCTTCGTTCCTCTTTAACCAAATAACGGCATAAGGGCTCTAAAATGCGCGTTACGGGGTTTTTACCCGAATTATACTATATATATATATAAATACAGATTAGTGGTACAACAAGGCACCAATATTTACTGGAAATAGCAGTCGATACAAATACGACGCTATTGTAAAGCTTCACTTCGTATATACTGGCAAAGACGTGCGAGTGCAACAGACATGATAAAAAATTGTCTCACCTCTAGGAAGAACATTAGATAAATGGACACCCAGAATCGGATAATGCAGTACCTAGGCTTCAGACTCTTCAAATACAATAGCGTCGTATTTGTATCGACTGTTATTTCCAGTAAATATTGTAGTAGCGTTTGTAGGTAGTGTTTTTTGCTCGATATCTGTATGTTCTGTATATAAGAGTGTACTGGGTGTTGTTGCATCTTTTCCTGTTTTTCAGTTAATGTTACAAAAGCACTTACGTCCACGAACATGTATAATGAGAGATGGCCAAGCAATCATAGACGTATGGATTATACTTACATGAGTTGTTACATAAGTTTACACGATAATGATAAAATCACATCTTTACAGCTGTTTCGATGTATTCTGTAAACAGTGAATATTACTACGCATATTATGAAACTCATGTAAATATATTACATAGAGTCATGTTCGTATATCCGTCTCTCCATATTCATATTCACTCGAACCTTTTCTTCTAGCTAATTCATGTGCTTCTGGGGTACTTTTTTTCTAATTAAGAAGAATTTTAATTTAAAGAATTAATTTTTAGAATTTGAACCGTCCGATTACTATCTCGGTTCCTATCTATTCTTGCGTCAGCATCCTCGTACCCACTATATATGTTTGTGCGAATGTATGCACGTGTGTGTATATATATGTGTATATCTGTATATATATTTTTTTAATACATGCATATACACATATGTATGTGTGTGTGTATGTATATATATATAGATAGATAGATATATATATATATACATATATATATATATATATATAAATACATATATACATACATATATATATATATATATATATGCACACACACACACACACACACACACACACACGAGAAATTTATAGCAAATACAAACGAGAACAGCTTAAGTATGCCTCAAAATTGTCTGTCTATGTATAGTGTAAAACCAGTTCTGGGTTTCTTTCTCTTCCATTATCAACAAGCTCGCGGGCCTTCAAAGATCCTCCTGTCCAGTCGTTGATGTCATCGCTCTATCTTCGTCTTTGTCGCTTGCGAGCCCGTTTTCCATCCCTTACATTCCTCGTGGATGTGCGCACAGAGGGTTTGAGGTCTAGTAACGTAGCTAAAATATTGCAGTTTTCACTGTCTAATCATCGTCACAGATTTTCGTTCCGTTTCCACTTCCTTCAGAAACGAATTGTTCGTTCTGCGGCTCACTCAATTAATCCACAATGCTCATCCATTGTACCTCATCTTCATCGCGCCCAGTCGCTCAATGTCATCTGCCCATCCTTAACGTTGTCATTCCTCTTCTAAGTCATTTCAAAAATTGAATAACAACACTCTCCCTCCGACAGATGAAGAATTTAATTAAAATATACTCACACTTAAATAATAAAATTATGTTTGCGTGAACTAGATAGGAACCCTCAACGTCAGAGATGAGAAACCGGAAGGAAGGAGTAAATAGACGTATATAAGAACCGGTTTGAGGCACATCTGTGCACAGAAAAATAATGAATCGTTAATTATATTAAATAATTAGTACGTAACAAATATCAAATTACTACTTTGGTACTGAAGTTCAAATTGCTGTTTTTGCACCCCCGTTTTTTTCTTTTTTTACCAAATTGGTGTTTTAGAAGCTTCGTCATCGTGCAGCAATGTGTGTACGTATGCATGTGTTTATGCATGTATGTATGCATGTGTGCATGTATGTGTGTGTGTACACACATACGCATACACACATATACAATGGAGTGCTGAAAATTTCCTGGCTTTGAGTAAAAGAAAATACAGGAAGATCAGTTAATTATGATTTTATTCAACATATCAACCTTTCACATTCACACACATATTGTAGCAGCCCTTCAGTTTTTCCTAAGCTCTGTAAAAGAACTCGGAAGGTTGGGCTTCCAACCAGGCCTATCGTGATACTCTTAAAGCCAGGAACTTTTCAGCACTCCCTCGTATATATAAAGATTATTATTATTATTATTATTATTATTATTATTGTTGAATGAGAGAGCAGTGCATGCTATCAAAGTGACACTGGGGTAATATATACGAAGTTCAGTATACCCATCATGACTACCTGTCTGATAAGGGCACACCAGTCTGATAAGACTACCCGTCTGATAAGTGTACACCCCCAGCATCGCTTGACAACCGATTCTGGTTTACGTGTGTTTACGTCCCCGTAACTTAGCGGTTCGGCAAAGAGACCGATAGTATAAGTACTAGGCTTACAAAGAAGAAGTACTGGGGTCGATTTTCTCGACTAAAGGCGGTACTCCAGCATGGCCGCAGTCAAATTACTTAAACAAGTAAAAGAATAAAAGAATAAAAGAACATATATATATATATATATACATACATGCGTATATTTATACATACATATATATTAGGTCGGTCAAACTCTTCGTTCGGTTTTTTTTTACCTTTGCGCATGCGTACTCGTTTGATACCTGGCACTTTAACATTGTTCGATGCGAACATGCGACAAGACTGGTTGTATTTTGTCTGCTTGAAATCTATCACCTTGAAAATGGAGTATCAAAATGAGCATCATAGACACACCATGCTTTTTTTTTTATTACTTAAAAATACCAAAAGCGGCAGAAGCCTGCAAGGAGATAAATATAGAGTGCAGGGAGGATGCTGTTTCGGAATATGAGTACCAGAAGTGGTTTTTGTTTTCAAGATTTCGATTGGGAAACTTTTTCGTTCAAGATACACTTCGTTCAAGATACACTTCGCTCTAGCTGGCCAACTGAGATTTTAACAGCGACAAAGTGAAAGAGGTAATCGAGACCAACTCCCGTTATACGACCAGGATTAACTCAGATGTTCTCCAAATATCCAAATCGAGGGATGAAAGCCATCTGCGTCAACTTGGTCACGTCAGCAAACTCGATGTTTCGGTCCCACAACAATTGAATGAAAAAATGGACAAACGAATGTCCTTCTGCGATTCATTGCAGACGCGTGGAGAATACGATCCTATTTTGAAGAGAATGGTGAAGGGGAACAAAAAGTGGATAATCTATACAAACGATCATCAGGGAAGCGCGGCAAACCACCACAAAGAAGTTTATGCTTTCAATTTAGTGGGATCGGTAGGGTAGTCTTTTACGAACTTTTTCCCATGAACAAAACCATCAGTTCAGATGTATACTGTGACCATCTGGACAAATTAAACGCCTGAAGCGTCGAGAACTTGCTACTACATAGAAACACTGAGAAACATCAAGATCTTGCTAATCGTAAGAGCATTGTATTTCCTTACGATAATGCCAGACGGCACACTTCTTTGCAGGCTCAATGGACGTTTTAGGCCTTGGCTTAAAAGCTTTGCTTCACCCTCCATATTTGCCCGACCTTGCGCATTCAGATGTCCACTTGTTTCGGTCTCATCAAAATTCATTGAACGGACAGATCTTCAGCTCTGAAAGAGAATGTAACAGTTCCTCTGTAAAGACAGGAAATTCTTTGATTAGGGACTAATGGACTTTCCCACAAGATGGTAGAAGATGCTGAAACTAAATGGTAATTATCTCATTGATTGAATAAATCGTTTTGTGTTTAAAGCTTTTGTCTTTTTTTCTCTTAAAATAGCGAGAGAACTTTTTGGCTAACCCAAACGACTATACATGCGCCTGCGTGTAAGTGCGCGCGTGTGTGTAGGTGTGTGTGTGCATATGTGTGTGGGTGTGGGTGTGTGGTGGGGGGGTGCTTCTACACAAAGGCCTTTCAATATACAAGATGACCTATCAGAATTTTTTCCATTAGTTATTTATAAACTATAAATACAGTTTCCATTTTAAATTCTAAAGCTTTCTGAAAGGGGAGGGGAATTGTTCATGCTATTATTTCATGTGTTTGTGCGCGCGCGCGTGTGTGTAAATTTTTTGCTAGATTTTCATATTCTATTTCTTATTGAATTGTTGAACACACTTCCTATGTTTTGTATAATAATATATTCAATATTTCTGTAATTCTAATTCATTTGTCATGTATTTAAATTTCTACATTATTATACCTATATTTTTTCCTCTAACTGAATTGTCGTACATTTATAATATTCCCATATAAATTTTGTTATACATTTTCAGATATTAATACATTATTTTTATATGTATTTTTTAAAATCTTTTCTATTCCTATTTCAAATTGATTTGTAATGTATTTACAAAAGGTTTTTTTGTTCATTATAGTTTTG
>NC_142933.1:84777053-84787053 GCF_046866305.1 Octopus bimaculoides
GATGAAATATCCACCACAAAGCTTAACTTACATTGGCAGTATTTTATTAACCTAATCATCCCCAAGAACGGTGGATTGGTAGGCAGGGTTGAGCAACGGAAAAGATTATGAATACAATATAGTTACGTTTCTTTACACGCGTGCACACACACACTGGCACTCTGTCGGTTGCGACGACGAATATCCCAGTTGATTCGATCAACAGAACAGCGTGCTCGTGAAATTAACACACGAGTAGCTGAGCAATCCACAAACCCACGTACCCTTAACGTAGTCCTCAGAGAGATTCAACGTGAGTCAGAATATAAGAAAGATGGCCCCTTTGAATTACAGGTACTACCCATCTTTGCCAGCTGAGTGGAATGAGGCAGTGTCAAATAAAGTGTCTTGTCAAGGACACAACGCACAACCGGGAATCGAACGCACGACTTTATGATCGTAAACCGAACACTCTAACCACTAAGCCACACCACACACACACACGCACGCATAACACATACTTAGACCTACACTCATCAATGCGTTCATATTTATTAGCTAATTTTCTTCATCACTCAATTCCAGATTACTCCAGCAGCCATGTTACGCTTTACGGGAAGATATCTAAAGGACATTCTCTCACAGGTGGGTAGTGAAGCAGTTCTTTTTTTTCCGTAGCTTATAAGCGCATGGCCTAATGGTTAGGATATTGTGCTGACGATACTTAAGTCTTGTGTATGAAGGACAAGCGTGTGTAAGTGTGTGTACATGTATGTGAGTACGTATTTGTGCGTGTTTGTGAGTGTGTGTCCATCTACATTTATTCGTCCGTGTATAAATGCGTACGTTTATAGATGAATATGTGTATGTTAGTCTCTTTGAGTATATGTCCGTGTATGCGAGTGTATGTGTGTATTCATCCGTGGATGTGTCTCTGCATCTGTGTGGTTCTCATGTGCGTGCGTGTTTGTAGAAATGCATGCGTGTGTGTGTGTGTGTGTGTGTGCGTGTGTGTGTGTGCGTGTGTTTGTGTGTGTGTACAAGTGCTTGTAATGACATGTAGCGATCGTGTGTAGAAAAATAAATGGTTGTTGTCTTAGAAGTAATTAATTAGGGGGGAAATTGCTGAGGAAATGCTCCCACAAGAAAAAAAAATACACAAAATATCCTGAAGGGGAATCATGAAAAGGGATAGTGAGAGTTGACGTATGAGAAAGAGCGAGAATAAGAGATAGAATGTGAGAAAATGAAAGAGAAAGAGTGAGATATAAATTAAAAGAGAAAGAGAAATAGAGAGACAGAAATAGAAGCGTAGGAAAGGAAGTAATTTTCTCACCAATATTTTGTCCGTCGTCTGCGTTCTGAGTTCAAATGTCGCCGGGGTCGACTTTACCTTTCATCCTTTCGCGGTAGATGAAATAAGTACCAGTTATTCGCTGGGGTCGATGTAATCGACTAGCCCCCTCTCTGAACTTGCTGGCCTTGTGCCAAAATTTGAAATCACTATTTTGTCCGTCTTTAATGCGTCGAGGTGGCAGAATCGTTTGCATGCAGGGCAAAATGCTTAGCGGCATTTCGCCCGGCTTTACGTTCTGAGTTCAAATTTCACCAAGATCGACTTTGCTTTTTATCCTTTCGAGGTCGATAAAATTTGTACCAGTAGAACACTGGGGTCGATGTAATCGACTTAACTCCTCCCCCGAAATTACCGGCCTTGTGCCAAAATTTGAAACTAATATTTTGTCCGTCTCCTCAGGGGTCGCCTAGCTTAATGGTACAGAACGCTTAAGCGAAGTTTGAGAGGTACAGGGTTTGAATCTCTGTAGCGGCCTGCAGACCACTTTTTAAAGGCGACAAGCTGGTAGAATCGTCACCGCGCCAAGCAAAATGCTAAACGACATTTCATCTTTTGTCTTCGTGTTATGAGTTCAAATTCCACCGAGGTCGACTTTGCCTTTCATCCCTTCGGGGCCGATAAAATAAGTACCAGTTGGACACTGCGATCGATGTAATCGACTTACTCGCTCCTTCAAAATTACAGCCCTTGTGCCAAAATTTTGTTCGTCTAAGATGGAGAGCCGGCAGAATCGTTAACACATCAGACAAAACATTTACTGGCATTTCTTCCGGCTATTTATCATCTAAGTTCAAATCCTGCCACGGTCGTCTTTGCCTTTCATCCTCTCAGGATCGATAAAATAAGTGCCAGTTGAGCACTGGAGTTCGATGTAATCGATTTACACTCTCGACGAAATTGCTGGCCTTGTGCCAGCAATTTGAAATCAATATTTTGCTCATCTTAAAGACGGTGAACTGGCAGAGTTGTTAGCACTCCGGGCAAAATGCTTTACGATATTTCGTCAGTCTTTACGTTCTGAGTGTGGAGGCGCAATGGCCCAGTGGTTAGGGCAGCGGACTTGCGGTCATAGGATCGCGGTTTCGATTCCCAGACCGGGCGTTGTGAGTGTTTATTGAGCGAAAATACCTAAAAGTTCCACGAGGCTCTGGCAGGGGATGGTGGCGAACCCTGCTGTACTCTTTCACCACAACTTTCTCTCACTCTTACGTCCTGTTTCTGTTGTGCCTGTAATTCAAAAGGTCAGCCTTGTCACACTGTGTCACGCTGAATATCTCCGAGAACTACGTTAAGGGTACACGTGTCTGTGGAGTGCTCAGCCACTTGCACGTTAATTTCACGAGCAGGCTGTTCCGTTGGTCGGATCAACTGGAACCTTCGACGTCGTAAGCGACGGAGTGCCAACAACGTTCTGAGTTCAAATACCACTGAAGTCGATACAATAAGAACCAGTTGAGCGCTTAGATCGGTGTAATCGATTCGCCCATTCATCCAACATTTCAGACCCTGCGCTTCTATATTAGAAAGAATTAAATTCAAGAGAAGATTAGCAATGGATCCCTCCACAACCCCACTTAATACAGTCTTCTATAGATGACCTTCACCAGGTGATGTGCAGAATTCCTTTTGTCAACGCATCATTAAAAAAAAGTGACAGACAGACAGACAAAAAAAAAACTCCACAGAGACATGCATGCTAGCACCTCATCAATTTTCACTTCATGCTGAGTTTTCAAATGGAAGTTATTTTGTTTTAAATTGATGGGTTTTAAAAAAAATTGATGGATTGGAAAAGAAAAAGAAACGCTATAAAATATTTTTCAAAAAAAAAAAAAGAAATTTAAAAGATAATAGAATTAAAAAAAATAAATTAGTCTTTGATTTTGTTGTTGCTTTTTTTTATTTCTTTATTTCTATCTTTCACGATTAAGAAAAACCGTGTTGACTGATATCAGAAGGGAGAGATTGATTAAAGATTTTGGTGTGACGATCTTTGAATATATGTCCGTGTATGCGTGTGTATATGTGTACTCATCCGTGGATGTGTCTGTGTGGTTCTCATGTGTGTGCATGCTTGTAGAAACGCATGTGTGTGTATGTGTGTGTGTGTATGTGCAATCTGAGTTTTAATATATACATACACACACACACACACACATATATATATATATATATATATATATTAATAAATTATAGGGTAGCAAAAAAAATTTTAGAAATTTTATTTACCACCAGTGGTCTAGCGAGAGTAAAAAAACAGTCAATAGACTATGTATTTTTCATTTAAAATATAGAGATGCCTATAATAGGACATCTAACCCGCTAGAAAGAGCAGCAAAAACTACATACCACAAAAATAGGGATAATTTCGAAAGGGAATGAAAAATAAAAACATTTACCAATCTATATTCTGTACCATGGTTTCAAGTCAATTTTAGTAAGATAAAAATTATATATCTTACAATGGTCGGACTATCATCAGCAGAATGACCAGACAACATACGAGACACGAGTCAATAGGGAGCATGGTTCGTGTTCGTATGTCTAATTTTCCATATTTACCGCGTATTTGCGGTTTACCTAATCGGCAGCAAATACAAAAATGCCGATTTTCTTTCAGAAATTAGCCAAAAAATTTTATCATTATTAATAAATTATAGGGTAGCAAAAAAAATTTTAGAAATTTTATTTACCACCAGTGGTCTGGTCATTCTGCTGATGATAGTCCGACCATCGTAAGATATATAATTTTTATCTTACTAAAATTGACTTGAAACCATGGTACAGAATATAGATTGGTAAATGTTTTTATTTTTCATTCACTTTCGAAATTATCCCTATTTTTGTGGTATGTAGTCTTTTGCTGCTCTTTCTAGCGGGTTAGCTGTCCTATTATAGGCATCTCTATATTTTAAATAATATATATATATATATATATATATATATATATATATATATATATATATATATAAAGCTATATGTATATATATATATATATATATATATATATATATATATATATAAAGCTATATGTATGTATGTATGTATGTATGTATGTATGTATGTATGTATGTATGTATGTATGTAAGTATGTATGTATGGATATATTTATGTATGTATGGTTGGATAAATGGACGGACGGACAGACAGACAGATAGATATTTATATACATCTATATTTACATACATACAACATCTACACATATGTTCGTGAAGGCGCGTAGTTTGATGGTTAAGGTATTCAGCTCACGATCGCAAGGTCGTGAGTTCAATCCCAAGAGACATGTTCTGTCCTTTAACAAGACACTTTATTTCACGTTGTACCAGTCCACTCAGCTAGCAAAAATGAGCTGTGACTGTATTTCAAAGGACCAGCCTTGTCACATTCTGTGTCACGCTGACCCTCCCTGAGTTTAGTGATCTGGAGTTAGGCTCCTGATTACTAACTATATACAAATGCTCCAAATGTAAATTTTGTATTATTCGATTCTCTGTCGGAAGAATTTCTAATAGGAAATCTCTTACACGTTTATATATATATATATATATATATATATACATAAACAAGTAGCTTGAAACAGATTACTCCTATTTCAAATACCCAATGTAACGAACAATTTGGTTAACGAACTGGACTACAGTGGCTGTGTGGTAAGTAGTGTGCTTACCAACCACATGGTTCCGTGTTCAGTCCCACTGCGTGGCACCTTGGGCAAGTGTCTTCTACTATAGCCTCGGGCCGACCAAAGCCTTGTTAGTGAATTTGGTTGACGGAAACTGAAAGAAGCCCGTCGTATGTATGTATGTATATATGAGTGTGTGTGTATGTTTATTTGTCTGTATTTGTCCCCCCAACATCGCCTAACAACCTATGCTGGTGTGTTTACGTCCCCGATAGAATAAATACTAGGCTTACAAAGAATAAGTTCTGGTGTCGATTTGCTCGACTAAAGGCGGTGCTCCAACATGGCCGCAATCAAATGATTGGAACAAGTAAAAGAGTATATGTGTGTATATATATGTATGTATATTATTCCGATTACTGCAGGCAATGCTTGCTGCAATAGCACATCACAGTATTCGAATATATAAACGCATATAAAATTACCGTTTAATGTCTAGAGTTTGAAAATTACTAAATTTTATAAATTTTCTGAAAAAATATTACGAAAAACACCATTTGAACATTTGAAAAACATCAATATACATAAAGGAATGAATTAAATGCAATTTTGTGTTTTACGAGTTGCATCAACATATGCAAGAAAGCAACAAAAACAAACGTTTTTGTTGCTTTTTTCATAAAAGGGATATTCGTTTCAATTCTTGATTTTTTTTTCTTTATTTTTATGCATAAGCCTATAACAGCTGAGTGCATTTTCATTTTCAATATGTTTTCTGACTAGTATGACCTGTTCTTTCATGCAGATCAACATCCACAGCCGTGCTTTTTATGTTTAAAAAAAAATTTAGAATTGAGTTCTTTAATTGTGAACTCTTTCACAAGTGTTGGAAGCCTTACTTCTTTCGTCTTAGCCTTCATCTGCATCACATACATCACTGCCTTAAATAACCAAGCTGTTCATTACTGCGTTCCACATCATATTTCGGTCAATTCTTTGGCATGACCATCATTGTTCCAGACCTTTTAAATCAGTGAACATAGAGTTTTACGACCAGTAAACCTTTCCCCAGGGCCCGTCGTATATATGCATGTGTGTGTGTGTGTGTGTGTGTGTGTGTGTGTGTGTGTGTGTGTGTGTGTGCTTGTGTGTCTGTGTGTCTGTGTTTGTCCCTTCAACATCGCTTGACAACCGATGCTGCTGTGTTTACGTCCCCGTAACTTAGCGGTTCGGCAAAAAGAGACCGATAGAATAAGTACTGGGCTTACAAAGAATAAGTCCTGGGGTCGATTTGTTTGACTAAAAAGGCGGTGCTCCAGCATGGCCGCAGTCAAATGACTGAAGCAAGTTAAAGAATAAAAGAATAAAAGAATTATATATATACAGTTATAGATATAATTTTCCTTGTTTATCAGCTATCTCACAGTCACACTAAATCACTGCACACTTCTCCTGCATATTTAAACATACACACACACACACACACACACACACACACACTCAGACACATATATACAGAAAGAGAGAGAGAGAGAGACGCAAACATTGGTATTGAAACAGGAAATGGCCAAGCCGTCCATTAATATCTATATATATTATGACAATCACCACTTTCACACCAACCCAGCCCAAACAACCACCCTACCCATCTCACTACTACAGTTATACATCAAACGTATAACACGATTTGCTCCCCTTTACCTTTATTGCCATGTCATCATTTATCAACTGCCTAGGAGACTACCGTCTGTTTGCTGTACACTCATATGTCACACTCACCGAAATTTATGTGTGTGAGGGTCTCTTAGTCGAGAATGTTACTATTTTTTTTGTCTCATTCTCCCTCTCATTTTCTTACTCCCTTTCATTCATTTACTCTTTTACTCTCCCTCTCATTTTTTCCTATCATTCTCTTTCCCTCTCCTCACTCTCTATAGATCTATGTGTATGTGTATATCTACGTTTGCCGCTATATGTGTGTGCATCTGTGTCTCTCATTCTCGTTTTCTTTCTCTTTATTTCTCAACCCCTTTCTATCCATCTCCTACTCTCTCTCCCTCCCGCTGTCTATTAATTTGTTTGCGGTTATGTGAAGTGAACTATACAGGCCATCATCACACCAGAACGCTATTTGAATCTGTCGGGGTGGTGGTTTCGTCTGTATTTGTGGAGGGAGGAGGGTGGCACTCAGCCGCCCAGAACGCACATTTACACACTACAGTAAGAACACTCATACATATACACGCATTGTATACATAAACGCATGCATACGTTCATGGATGCAATGTGTATGTGTATGTGAGTGTATATATGCATACATACACATACTTTTACACATACGCACATACACATACACACAAAATTTCACATAAGCACAAACGCCTAGTGCCGTCTTAACTAAAACACCGTTTCAACTTTATGGTTACACATACTACGATTTTGCCGACTGGAGACTTCTCCATAAAGGCGGACACTCGCCACCCGACTTCTTCATGAACAACGATTGATCTTTCACTTGGGAACTTCACTTTTCGAAGGAATTTAATAATCAATTAGTATTCCTCTAGCTTCTTTTATCCTTTTACGCAAACGCACGTATATTCACATCAAGCTCACGCTCCCACCCGCGCGCACACATACATGCTCACACACAGAAGTCTGCTAATCCTCCACCCCACAAATACAAACTAGCTGTTGCTATTCATTCATTCTTTCTTTCCTTTGCGCGTGGCCGATGTGTTCCTCACAGTGCATTACCGCTTTCATCTGCTAAAAAACCACATACCCATTTTATGTCAACCATTACCATCACGACCAAAGACAATAAAACGCAGACAATCCTTTTCTCTCCTTTATTTATTTATTTTTTTCTAATTTATCTTCATAAAGAGGTTTTGCATGAAATGTCGATGCCTTGTTCGTTCCTTTTCCATGCAGTTTCATATACTTTGTTTCATTTCTGATGTGATTCTCTTCTTTTGGATTACTTATACGACGAAAACCAAACAACTTAATTTCTTTGGATTCCATATTTTATAAAACTCCGAGAATCTGTCACTTTATTTATTTATTTATTTATTTATTTATTTTGATAAAACAACAAATAAATGTTCAGGGACCTACATATATTCATGCAAACGCACATAACACTAATATATGTATTCACCACACATAGACACACACATACATACATAATACATACACATATACACACATGCATACATACATACATACATACATACATACATACATACATACATACATACATACATACTAGCCTGTATGGTCTGGCTAAGTCAAACTGGTTTTTTGTATTCCTCATTTCTGCTTGGAGAGTTTAGATTTAATTATAAAAATATGTCCTTCTGTTTAAATGTAATTTCATTAAATTTCTATATCTTTGTGCAGCTGAAGATTGCTCTACATTTTATATTTGATATAATGTTTACATTGCTCAATTAAATGGAGTCGCATGAAACGATCGTACTGCATTACCTTTGGATATCCTTGTTGCTTATTTTGATTTTAATCACCCTATTTTGAAACTGTATGGATAATACCATACTTAATTCTGGTGCCTAAACTTAAGTACCATATTCACCTGAATCTAAACTATACATATATATATATATATGTTCATATGATGATATCTCCACAATGTGTTGATGAGATAAACATGTAATCGCTACCAATATAGCAAGAGATTTCTCCCCAAAGGTCTAAAGTAGACTCCTTAAGGATCGATCTCCTTGGTTATATATCAAAAATTTAAATGAGAGTTTTGACGCTAATATCCATTATTATTGAAGTTTATTCCTATGTCAACATTTCTGTATAAGGTTACATTTAACTGTCAAATTCAAGTTAAATAAATAAATTACCTTACACATCTTCAGGGTAAAAGGTAAAGAGCAAAAAGTAAACACCAAAAACATCGTCTCTAAGTCTGGTTCATATATATATATATATATATATATATATATTGGAAGATACGTGGCGAAGGTGCCACACAGTAGAACTGAACCCAAAGCCATGTGGATGGGAACCAAACTTCTTACCACGCAGCCACTCGTGCGCTTTGATATTTTTTGTAATCAGAAATTTCGTCATGTGTGGGCATATGAACAAATTCTTCTTAAAAAGCTTTCCTCTGTAAACTTGTTAACGATTCATAACACCTCCTCTACAGATCATTATCAATAAGTACCCGTTAGTGTCATACAGTCGTAATTCTGTATAGTAATACTCAGTTCACTTGGACCAACCAAGGAAAATCTCACCTTTCCAATGTAATGACCAAATAAACTGTGAATTTTCCACAGGGATTCCTTCGTCCATTTCCGAATCGCCATAATCCCATTACCGTACGCTTTATCACCTGATCAAAGCCAGCCAACGAAATTCGAATAATCAAAATAATTCAATAATTCCAGTAACTTACATCACTGAACTCCTAACCAAGTTCTTCCATTCATCTTTATATTGCCTGAAGGATCGAATGTAACAAGAGACTGTGAATAGCAACAGTGTGAATCATCAGCTCTAGCGAAATATATGCGTGTGTAGATATGTGTGTGTATATATATATACATATATATATATATATATATATATTCATTTTCATTTTTCATTCAGCTCATGAGCTGTGGTCATAGATATATATATATATATATATATATAGACACGCGTATACATTTTTATATATATATATATATATATATATATATATATATATATATATATATATATATATGTACATACATATTTATATACATACATATATTCATATATATATATATATATATATATATATATATTCATAAGCATAGATAAATATTTATGTATATATGTACATATATTTATATATATATATATATATATATATATATATATATATATATATATATATATATATATACATATACATATATACATGTATATATGTATGTATGTATATATATATATATATATATATATATATATATATATATATATATATATATATATATATATATATATATATACACGCACACATATATATA